>NW_027644763.1:0-50606 GCF_032717465.1 Coenobita brevimanus | reverse complement strand
CCCAGTTTAACCCCACCTCTAGAAGTCCCTCTTCTTTCACCTCCTGCATGTCTTCCAGAAAAAAAAAAACAAAAAAACAAGCAATTAAGTGAAGCTTTTCCTATGGTGTGAGTCATCTGGACTCTCCAACTCATTATCTCTAGATGATGATGTTGCTTAAGCTGCCATCAGATATTTTTATTCAAGCTTAATCAGGTTCTAAAACTGAAATTTGATTTTTTTCAGGAGCTTTAAGTTTTTGGACTGTCATTCATGGACTTTGTCATAGAGGAGAAGAGGAAGTGGAGAAAAAAAGTGGAACAAAACTCCACCTTCTGCCTTCCATTCTCTAGTGAAGTGTGTCTGAATGTGTCTGCATTGTTATGTTTTGGCTCTAGGCCCATCTGGACATGAGATTTGGTGGTCCAGTTTTTTTTTTTTATGCTAGCCATGAAAGATTGTTGGGAAGGACTGTTGCTATAAGTTGTTTTGGCAAGGGGTGGAAGGTAGACGAGATATGGAGGTGTTGGTGTGATGGTTGCGGAGAAATACAGGTGGAATATGTTAATGAATGTTGAGAGCAAGCGATAGGATATTGGTAGTGAAAATTCTGTTCGGTAGAAGGATAGCTGTGATTATATTGGCATATGAAGGCTCCACAGCCAGGATTGGATGAAGCAGAGAAAGATAGATTTTGGGATGATTTAATACATGTAGTGGGTGGTATGCACAGGGATGATGAGAATGAGTGGTTGTGGGAGGGGAACTTTAAATTTGGTCATGTAGGTGAAAGCAGCACACAGGTTTATGAAGGAGTGCATGGGGGATGTGCATATGGTATAAGGAATGCAGAAAGGGGAAAGCATGCCTCGAGTTTGGGAGGCAACGGACATGATTGTGTGTGCGACACGTATTTTAGGAAAAAAAGAGACAGTGGAGGTTAATTATGTATGCAGATCTGGGGGAAATATGAGTCAGATAGATTTATTTTCTGGTTAGGAGGGCCGATAGGAGGTTAGGGTGAGGGATGTTAAAAGTTATAGGAAGTGAGGGTGAGGTGTGTGCAGCAGCACAAACTACTGATTTGTGATATGAATTGCTTAAGGAACGATTGATGAAAAAGGGGACTTATGTACCTAGGAGGAAAATATGGAAGCTGAAAAACCAAGTAGTAAGGGATGCCTCTTCTATAGCAAGTTGAGGAGAGTGGTGGCATGAACAGGGAGCTGTAGACAGAGGCATTAATGAACAATACAGAGCCCTCAAGAACAATCTCTTGAGAGTTACTGATGTAACATGCGGTTGGGCGAAGAGGACCACCAAGACATAAAAATGTAAGTTGGTGGTGGGACGAGGGTGTAGAAGCTTCAGTTAAGGAGAGAAGAAGGCTTTTCCGGGGAAATGGAAGGAAGGTTGGTAGCAAAGAGGAATTTTTTGGCTGCCAAGCATAGTAAGAGCCTAGAAGAGAGGTATACCAGGTACAGAGAGCAAAGTCTGAGTCACAGAGACTTTTTAATTGATAACCTAAATCATGGGGGAGAAGAGGGGAAAAAATATGATATTTAGGGTGGCAGGTCAGGTGAAGAGGGATAATCGGGATATTATATAGGGTGAGCAGTGTGTGAAGAATGACTGAAAGGTAAGGGTAGTGGTGAACAGTGAGTGATATTAAAGATGGCATGGAGAAGAGCATTATAACCGGTTATTGAATGAGGAGTTTGACTGGGACAGAGAAGGATTTGGAGCCAGCAGATCCAGTGTCTGGCCCTTGCCCTTTGATTGATGCTGCTACCAGGGGTGAGGCAATAGGGGAATGAAGGTGGGGAAGGCAGCAGGTGTGCTCTAGGGTTGACTGCCAAAATGTTGAAGGCCTCAGGGAGATATAGGGGTGAGGTTAGTCACTGAACCTGATAAAGTAGGATTATTTATGAGTGTGTTGTCCCAGATGATTGTGAAGCTGAAAGAGAGTGTAATTGTGAAATGTGTATAAAGAGGGAAGGGTGATGCCCTGGAAAGAGGAAATTATAGACGTATATAGGAGCTTTTAGATCAGATAATGAATGTAATGGAGAGAGTTTTAGAAGGTAGGGGTAGGAGCGTTAGTATCCGATCGCTGTGTTAGTGTCCGATCACTTTCAATTTTTCTTGAATAAAAACTGCTACTAAGAAAAACTACAAAAAAGATTATATTATCTGGTAGACCACCAAAATGTAGAGGAATGAAAGCTAAATGTTATGTGAAAAAAATGAAGTAAATGGGATAAATAGTTTTAGCTTCTACCATACTCGAAAGATGAGATGCTGTCTATTTTCTCCCGATTCTTACCCGAAGTCCGTAAGAACAGTACATTTTTCATAAATTCTAAAATTATATTTGCCGTTACGTTTTCTGTTTTAATTTATAATGATATCATGTTGTTGTGGAATGTTGGAATAACACTAGGATAATCGAAATACTTTTGTTTATATTGCACATTGTCCTAAAGCAAGGACGAGAGTGATCGGATACTTAAACCCAAAATCCTCTTTGTGTGAAGAATTCGATCACAGGTAAATATTATTCTTCCAAATGATTGAATTCATAGCAACTTGACATCATTTTTAAGCTTGTACATGTGTTACTGGGTTCATAATATTTCCTGGTGTCTACACTTTCTTATATACTGTGCTGTGTTAAGTATCCGATCAGTGATACGCACCACGACGAATCAATGATCGACCACAATTGAGTCAATCGATCGACACAGTGGTCAATCCAGTCGACCACAGTAAACAATTCACGTAATTACTACTGAGTCAAATCAATCACGAGCCACAGTGATAGATACAGGTGATGACTTTATGGTAGAAATGAGTTAAATTTATTAAGCATCCACTATTTCTGCAAAAATTTTAATATATTATGAACAAGTGAGGAGTTACGTGTGTTGGCCTATACAGGAAACCCGTTGACATCCTGTTACACTGCGGCATCCCCTGCGCACCCCCTCAACCCCATCACACGCTCAGTTTCATGAAGTTCACGGCAGGGTCTGGCCACGTGACTGCAGATAATCATCAGTCAAGCAAGATGGCTACAAAAAAAGAAAGCATCGTATGTGTGAATGACGAGCCTGCCATGACCAAGAGAGTTAAATATATAGTGAAAGAAGAGATATCTGCCATACAAAGCTTCTGCGAGTACACGAGGGAAAATTTAAGTGTCATATGCCAAGCTTCAAAAAGGTTCAGTATTTACATACTTATACAACTCTACAAACAAACTTTCTGGCAAGACTGCCTTTGAAACTAAAAATGGGACCCAGTGGAATATTAACTAATGCTGAGGAACAGAGTCTTGAGTTAATTTTCATTGAACACTCACAAAAGAGCCATTCCTGTGACAAGGGAAAAGCTGCTAGATGCCATACAGAAATATTCTGCAGGATGAAAAAAAAATGCTGGTGTGCACCGAGAGAGACCTTCCACTTGCCAAGACTTCACGGCCTGTTTACGTGAATGGTTTCGTCTGTTTTGCAAGGAACCCCCAAATCACTGTCAGAGTACGATATACCACCTGGTGAAATTTACAGAGCATTGAATAGGCTACGCTGATTAAGCACTACAGGCTACGCTTGTAAGCTTTCCTCAATGAGTGTGGAAATCAGGCCTTTAAGTAACAATATAAATAATAACGTACAACAGTAATAATGCCTAAGGTCTTTCAATAATAATTAATAATACATCACTGAAACTTAATAGCTACAATAGGCCTAACCTAATGTAAGATGTGCCCTTTCCATGATAATAGTAGGCACCTTTCATTATCATTATTATTGATCATCTCTGAGGTTTGCTTAAAATTTTCTAGCTATATTTGTTCTATCTATCAGACCTATCTATAGCTTCCTGACGCCTCGTTCCTCCTCCGGGAACTCCCCCTTCAGGGAGTGGGTTGTAAATCCTGTTTTTCCTACTAAAAAAGGACATCTAAAATTCCCTTGTCTTCAGTTGAGGAAGCACCTGTCGGTATTAAAGACATATAGGGTAGGCCCACACCTAAAACTGTCCTAGTTTCCTCATTCTCAAGCTCAGTATAGTACAGTACCGGTACTGTTGTCTCATGTTACCTATAATAAAATGCATTCCACAATGTTTTGAATGATGAGTTTAATTGAAAATTGATTAAGCTCATTTCCTTCAGAACTCCTGAGGCCCTCTCCTAGTCCAGGAAGCATGTCACCAAATCTAGTATTCTTCAGTGGTTTACTTCAGCACGAGAATTTTTTAATGAATTTGATGCTGCAGACATTCTTCAGGACCCTTCAAGGATTTTTAACGTGGATGAAAGCGTGTTTTCACTGTCTCCTGCAACTGGGCAAGTATTAGCAATTCGGGGATCGCAGAATGTTGCAGGCACTACTTCTTCTAAAGCTAAGGATAACATAACTGTCCTTGCCTGTGTGTCAGCAGATGGTCAAGTTCCACCACCAATGATAATATACCCTAGAAAGAGGATCTCTGAGGCTATTATTGAAAATTCAAGAGGAGAAGATTTTATCATGGGTAAAAGTGATTCAGGTTACATTATAACTAAGTGTTTCTGTGAGTAGATGTGTAATGGTTTCAATGACTGGCTTGAAGCTAATGATATTAAGAAGCCAGTTGTAGTTTGGACTGACTGGCATGAGACCAGGGTTAACTTTCACTTGGCTAAAGATCTCAAGGACTTACAAATAATATTGTATGGGTTGCCACCAAACTCAACTCACTTCATGCAACCACTTGACGTCTCAGTGTTTGGTCCCTTGAAAAAGGCTTGGAGGACAGCAGCTGCAGATTGGCAAGAGGATCACCCTGATGAAACACTTAACCAGACTTACTTTGCTCCAGTCTTTCTCTCTATGTATAAGAAGGCTTGCAAGAAGGAAAACATTGTTAATGGTTTCCAGAAATGTGGACTTCATCCATTTGATCCTGAGGCTCCTAACTGTTCAAAGATCACACCTGAAGCAATGAAGGCTTGCTCTACAGTACTATTTGATGGAATTGATCAAGGTGGTATAGTAGAAAAAGGGACACAGACTGATTTTCTGACTCATGCGCATACTGGTGTACAAACTGATTCTCCCCAAGCATCTCTAGTCCAGCAAGGACTTCAAGAAGCAGAATGTGTGGCATCTATGTATAATAACATTCAACCTTCTATGCATTGCAGAGCAACAGCATGTGATTTGGCCCTGACTGATAAAGTAAAAAGGTTTCTCTTACAAGAAAGAGCTGAAGTTAATTTCAGAATACCATCAAAAGAGACATTCCTATCACCAAGCATGAAGAACAGGCCCAAACAAGGATCAACTATCAGCCCTGCATTTAAAAACTATAAGTGGTTCCCATCACCACGTAAAACACAAGGTCCTAAGTACAAAAAAACCATGAGAGACAAGACCTTTGCTCTTTCTTCATCAGCCGCAATCCAGTTGCTGGAAGAGGAACGCAATGCAAAACGAGCTTTAGAGCTCAAGAAATGCAAAAAGGACTCCAGACTTCCCAAGAAAGGCAAGTCCGCTCAGACGTCTGAACCTCTGCCTGCTTCAACATCAGTGAACACTCTAGCTAAGGAAAATGGAGATTCTTCCAGTGATGAATCGCTAGAAGCCAGCATGGTATCGCTGGAAGACAGTGATGATGACTCAGTTGGTGTAGAAACTATGGCCACTGAAAATGCAATGCAGTTTGTAGATCTTCAACAGCAACCTGAGCAAGGATTGTGGGTTATAGTGAAGCTACCTGTCATTAACTCTTACTTCCAGAGGTAGAAAGACTGTTACACATAAAGCTTGTCTTGGTAGGGTAGAGAGAGTAGAAGAAGAGGGCCTTGAAGTACACTTTCTTAAGGAATTGGAAGCTAAGAAAGATCACTTTGTTTGGGGCAGTTCTGAAGACCTTTCTTTCCCAGTGACACCAGATGAAGTTTGTGTTATTCAAAATAAATGTATAACTGATGTGATTCAGGGTAGAACTGCTACGATTAAGGTTGAAAATGGAGTACTAGCAGCTGGGAAGAGTTGTCTAGGAATAGTGTAATACCTGTAGGCCTATAATGTTTCTCTAGTGCGGAGTAAGTTTCATGCCAGAATGATCTTTGAAAGTAGTTTTACCTTGTATTTTAATTTCCAGAAACTGTGCTTCATAGACCTAGGCAGGCTAACTACCATGGTTACTTTTTCTTAGGAACATGATTAGTTTTGTTATTCGTAGGAACACATTTACTTTATACTGTATATTCTCAAGAACATGATTACCATAGTTCAAATTATTCTCAGGAATGTGGTTACTGGTAGGCTAACTAACATGATTATCATATTCTTAGCAACATGGTTAGTTTCCTTATTTATACGAACACTTATTTAAGTTATTCCCAAGAACATGAGCAATTCAACTTATTTTCAGGAACATGGTTAGCCTACTAATTCTGAGGAGCAAGGTTAAAACTGCTAAGCTCAGCTATATATTGTATTATCATTTTTGCAAGTATATTAAACAATATTTGCATCCTCATTCATCATGTATTTCTTTTCCCCAGAAAATTTGCTTCTCTTCATTTTGTAACTAGGCCTCTAAGGGCAAGAGATAAATACAATTTTTTGAAGGTTTTATGTTGGAAAATACTATCTTAGAGGGAGAGGGCTTAAATTTAGGCATTTAGATTTTTAATGGAATGTGGTTGGAGTTAGCGGTCAAGTGACTGAACTTGGTGGTACTACCATTAACTCCAATCACATACCATATATATATGTATATCCAAAATGATGTTCCACAGATATTTGGCATTGCTCTTAATATAAACTTTAGTGACTGTTGAAGGATCTGAAGGGTAAACGAAGTTACTTTTGCACATAGTTCAAGTTGAAATCTATGATCAAAATAAATACATGGCACTTTTTGATTGGATACTAACGCTCCTACCCTATGAGTAGAGAGAGAGTGAATATTCATGAGATGCAGTTTGGGTTTATGCCAGGTAGGGGGACCACTGATGCCATATTCATTGTTCGACAGCTTCAGGAAAAATGTATTGGTAGGAGAAGGGATCTTTATTTTGTTTTGTTGATTTGGAAAAGGCCTTTGACAGAGTCCCTAGAGAGGTGGTGAAGTGGGCAATGAGAAAGCTTGGCTTGGAGGAGTGGCTGGTTAGGGTGGTTATGGCTATGTATGTGGGTGCTCACACCCAGGTAAGAGTGAGTGGAGATTTGAGTGATGAGTTTTCCTTGAATGTTGGTGTGCATCAGGGGTCAGTTTTGAGTCCCATGTTGTTTATCATAGTACTGTACTTGAAGCCCTTTCACGTGACTTTAGAAGCGGACTTCCGTGGGAGTTGTTGTATGCTGATGATTTGGTGTTGATTGCAGAGAACGAGAGGGAGGCGGAGGAAAGGTTTAGGAGGTGGAGAGATGATATGGGGCACAAGGGCTTAAGGGTAAATGCAGATAAAACAAAAGTGATGATATCTAGGGTTGGTGGCGGTACTGTCAAAGACGAGGGAGAGTGGCCATGTGCAGTTTGTCACAAGGGCGTGGGAAGTAATTCCACCTTGTGTGGTGTTTGTGATAAATGGGTGCATAAGAGATGTAGTGGTATCAGAGGTAGACTGCGAGATAATGCTGATTTTATGTGTACGGCGTTTCGGGGAGAGCAGGTGGAGATTGTCAGACGTGAAAGAATTGAACTTGCTGGTGAATCTCTTGAGTGTGTGGAAGAGTTTTGTTATTTGGGAGACATGTTGTGTGCTGGAGGTGGGGCTGGAGGTAGCTCTGTGGCTAGGGTGAGAAGTGGTTGGAAGAAGTTCAGGGAGCTCTTGCCTCTCTTGACATTGAGAGGACTTCCCCTACATGCTAAGGGGTCTCTATGCAGCATGTGTTAGGAGTGTAATGCTGTATGGTAGTGAGACCTGGGCAGTGAAGGAGGAGGATATTCACCGGCTCAGACGTACAGAAATGACAATGATCAGGAGGATGTGCAGTGCGTCCCTGCATCCAAGGCCTGGGGGGCCTGAGTTTACGATGGAAGAGTTGAGAGGTAGGATGGGACTGGAGTGTATTGGTGTTGTGATGAGGAGAGGTAGATTGAGATGGTTTGGACATGTGGAGAGGATGGGGGATGATAATTGGGTGAGGAAGGTGAGAAGTGTTAATATTGGGGGTGGGGTTACGAGGAGTAGACTGAGAAAGACATGGGACGAGGTCATTAAGTGTGACCTCAGGGTTAAGGGACTGAACAGGGAGGCTGCAATGGATCGTGCAGCATGGAGAACCGCCATTAGGTGACCAAGGCCGACGCATGCAAGCATGTTGGAGCCTTTAAAAACAAAACGATCATCATCATCATCCGGACCTTCTTTCCCACCCAAGGGCAGGGTGAGGAGTAGCAATGTCCAGACAGCCCAAATTTGCCCAGTCCAATGGGCCATGCTTCCATTCACTCATCATTCATGCCCCCGGAATCTTGGCTCTATTGGATTTGCCAAAAACCTTCACCACGTTCTGTAGCTTCACATAAACGTATCCGATTGAGTCAATCCGGACGCTGCCACGTTAAAAAGGGGTGCCAGATTTCCTGATCATGCACTTCTCCTCATAACATTCATCCAGCCAGCTCGATCTCTCATCAATTCCCTAGCCTCACTGACTTCCAAACCTCTCTTCCTCACACACTCATCCACCATATCTCTCCACCTTCTCCTTTGCCTACCTCACCTCCTCCCTCCTTCAAATTCACTCAGATTTACCTTTTTCACCACTCTGTTGTTATCCATTCTCTCCACATGACCATATCTTCTCAGCACACTCTCTTCGATTCTGGTGTCCACCAACTTCATCACTCCACGCCTTTCACGAATCACATTATTTCGTATTCTGTCCACCCTCTGTACTCCACATATATTCCTCAGCAGTCCTATCTCCACTGCTCCTACTCTTGACTTTTCATTTCCATGCCACACCATAGTCTCACATCCATATGTTAAAGTTGACACTAACAGTCCCTCATGTAAGCCTCGTGCAGCTGCAACACTCAAGCCTCTGTTTCTTATCAAGGACTTCGTTGCACCAGCTACTTTTCTTCCTTATGTCACACTACTTTCAACTTCTTTTTCTATCACTGTACCCAGGTATTTGAACTCTCTCACCAATTCCAGTCTCTCTCCATACACTAACATCACACTGGGAGTCACCTTCTCACTCAGTAACCATCACTTTACTCTTTTCTGCATTTACTCTCAAGGCACGATGCTCACAGACATCAGCACAACTCTGCACTAGCCTACCAAGTTCTTGTCTGGTGCTTGTAAGCAGTACTGCATCATCAGCATACAACAAATTTGAGATATTCCATCCATCACCATTCATTACCAGTGCCATTCCTCTCTCCATTACTCATGTGTTTACTTCTCTCATCACCCCATCCATATACTGTACAGTAATAGTAATGATGATGATGTTACAGTATTATGGTTTTTGTTTGTCAGGTGGGGTGGAAGGGTCACTGTTCGGTAACTTTGAGGCTCAGGAAGGGTGTGGGTTCCATGCGTCTTCATCTGGGGACACAACAACTTGGACCTGGGGCACCAGAGTTCCTCCGCAGGACCACATACTTAGCACATCAGAATGTTGTTGCATGTGACTGTGCTCTGCTTAAAGGTCTGATAGGCTGTCTTGGCCAGACATCTGAATCCTGTAAGGGGTGGCCACAAACAAATCACCTCCATACTGCCCTCTCCCCCACAATCTAACTGCCCTGCTCCCACCTCATGCCCCCCTGCCTCATATACCTCTCTACTCCATCCCTCCATCTCATCCTTGGCCTCCCTTTCCCTCTCCCCGCTTCCACCTCACTCACATACACTCTCCTCGTCAGTCTTTCACTCTCCATCCTCTCCATATGGCCAAACCACCTCATTGTACGGTATTTCTCCTAACGCTTTCTTCCTATTGTCTCTTCCTGTTGAAAGGCAGAGAAATTCAGCGTATGGGAAATTTTTTTTTAACCCTAGTACTATTTAATAACTGTTTTTTTTTTGTGTGTGTGTATGTGTGTGAACCTGGTGGACTGAAGATTGAAATTGCTTGTGTATTTTACCATCACTTTGGTGGATAGGGAGGGGATTAGGGGTGTTTGTAGACCCAGGAGGGGAGCTGTTCAACTATACATGTTCCACACCATATGAAGGCATCCCTCTGCAGCATTATTCCTTGTAAAAAGAGCAGTTATATTCAGCTTACAGGAATTTTTTTTTTTCCCCTATCAGCATGATAGACTTAATTTATGCACGATAGTGCCAGGTGATCGGACTGATTACCCAAAGGTGATTTTAATCGTGTTACCATCACATGTTTCTGTTCACTTTATCTCGCTCAGTTTATTCCTGCCAGTGTCTTTTTAATTTTATTCTTAACATCTTCTAACCATTTTATTCTCAGCTTAGAATAGGCATTTCAAACTGGAGGTGCGATTATAAGTCCCGACTCCCAACATACGAGGCCTTGCTTGGGTTGAATGAAATCACATGGTACTAACTAAAGATGGATATCACCTGAGGGTCAGTGAATTAATCAAGGGTCTTGGATGAAAAGTGTTAATTTATAATATATTCTTCAGGTTCTGACATTGAATCTGCCTTATGGAAGCTGCATGGTCATGGAATCTCCGTTGTTGAAAATACCTGTTTTGACGGTCATCCACTTCTCAGTCAACTGCTTCCACTATCAAGTAAGTAGCCACCTGATGATTTTGTGTGTGTGTGTATTTACCTATCTAATTTACCTAACTGTATTATACAGGATTTGCTCTAAGCTCGTCATGTCTAAGGTTAGATACCCTCTGAATAGACCTCGTATATGCATGCACATTTACATACACATACAAATGCAGGCATATGCATGTACACATGCACATACAGGTCCATATACGTGCACATTTGCATACACGTACACATACAGCCAAATTTACGTACCATACTTATACACATATAGGCATATTTACCTATACATACAGATACAGGCACATTTATGTACACATACATATAGTCATGTTTTGATATGCATAGTCACATTGAAATTCACATACACAGAGCCACATTTATACATATGTATTCATATACAACCATATTTACATGCACATATAGGTACATTTAGATAAATACATAAACAGATAGAGAGATATTGAACACATACATTACCACACAGTGTAGAGTTGTGAGATGAAAAAAAAAAAAAAAAAAAGAGAGAGAGAGAGAGAAAAGAAACGTGGGGATGAAGTCATACATTGTGACCCCAGGGATAAGGGACTGAACAGAGGCTGTTAGAAATCAAGCAGGATGGAGAACCATAAAGTGACAAAGGCCAACACATTAAGCATGTTGGAGCCTGTATAAACATATTGAAACAACGCTGCTCTGTGGTGGAACTCTGAAGGTGCCATGAAAAAAAAAAAAAAAATAATAAGTTGTCTATCCTCCATTTCCTCTCTTTATTTTTTTCTTCTGTTTGTTTAGCCAGGGAAGAAGGAAGCAGAGGCTGAAAGCCTATAAAATTGTTCCCTTCAGGAAAAAATAAGAAGTGATTAATTCAAAATCTGTTCATTTAGATTTTAGAGATACCAAGACACAGTGTGCTGAAAAGACTGGCGGGAAATACAGGAAAAGGAAGACAGTTCCAGAGTTGACCTGTTGCATTCATGAAGGACTGGAAGTATCTGTTAATTCTTTCATTAGAATTGGACAGAATCTATCTATCTATCTATCTATAGCCCGACGCCCTAATCCCGCAAAGGGTGGCCGCAGACAAAACGCCTCCAAGTCACTCTGTCACCCACCATTTGACTCCCCTCCCCCCAACTCACCCCCCCCTCCCTCATATACCTCTCAACTCCATCCCTCCACCTCATCCTCGGTCTACCCATCCCTCTCCCTCCCTCCACCTCACCCACATACACCCTCTTAGTCAGTCTTTCACTCTCCATCCTCTCCACATGTCCAAACCACCTCAGTGGACAGAAAAGACTCATTAAATTTAATGGTGCCATGACTCATTCTTAGATCTTTAGTGGAAAAGTTTCTAGAGAAAGGAAAGAAGTTGTATGCGGCTTTCATGGATTTGGAGAAAGCATATGACAGGGTGGATAGACAAGGATTGTGGAAAGTATTAAGAATATATGGAGTAGATTGGAAGTTGTTGAATGCTGTGAAGAGTATGTATGATGGTGCTAAGGCTGCAGTGCGTGTTGATGGTGAACTAAGTGAATTTTTCTCTTTGAAAGTTGGGTTGAAACAGGGATGTGTCATGTCTCCATGGTTGTTCAATCTGTACATGGATGGGGAAATAAAAGAGGTACAAGGTAAGGTAGTGGATGTTGGAGTGCCCCTGGTGAGAGAGGATAGAGTTTGGAAACTCCCTGTACTGTTGTTTGCAGATGATACTGTGTTGTTGAGTGAAGACGAAGGGGAGCTGCAAGGCTTGGTGGATGAGTTTGGGAAAGTGTGTAAGAAACGGAATCTAAAGGTGAATGTAGGGAAGAGTAAAGTGATAGTCTTTGAGAGAGGTGAAGTCAGTGAATGTACAGCGAGGTTGGATGATGAGGAATTGGAAAATGTGAGTACGTTTAAGTACTTGGGTAGTGTGATGAGTAAGGATGGAGGTTTGGAGGATGAAGTGTTTGAAAAGGTACAGCAGGGAAGAAAGGTTGCTGGTTCCTTGAAAGCAGTGATAAGAAACAGGGAAGTGAGCATGGAAGTGAAAAAGTTACTACATGACAGTATTGTGATACCAACTCCAACGTATGGAAGTGAAGCTTGGACGTTGTTGGAAGGACACAGTCAAGAGTGAGAGCAGTGGAAATGAGTTATTTAAGAGGACCCTGTGGAGTCACAAGGAGAGACAGGCTGACGAATGAGCATATAAAGGAGCGTTGTGGTGTTGATGTGGATGTGATAGGAAGTGTTATGAGGAACACACTGAGGTGGTTTGGCCATGTGGAGAGGATGGAGGGTGAAAGACTGACGAAGAGAGTGTATGTGAGTGAGGTGGAGGGGGGAAGAGGGAGGGGGAGGCCAAGGATGAGATGGAAGGATGGGGTGGAGAGGTATATGAGAGAGGGGGGTGTGAGTTCGGAGCAGGGGAGTGAAATGGCGGGGGACAGGGCGACTTGGAGGCGATTTGTTTGTGGCCACCCCAAACGGGATTGAGGCGTCTGGCAATAGATAGATAGATTTATTTATTTTTTTAGTTTTACGCTGTGTCCCTTTTTGTCAATAAGGGCTAAGGTGTTGCCCCTGGGTAGGGGACTTAGGTTTTTGGAGTGTGTAGCACTTTATGACCGGATGCCCTTCCTGACATCTACCAGTGACCCTTGGGTGGATTCGAATCTCTGACTTTTCATTCAGAACGCTCTAACCCACTGAGCCATGGCAGCTTCAGTCATCATCATGGCTAATCATTAATATGTTACAGAATCATGAAAACCATTTAGAATAAGGCCCTAATTGCAAAACCCTTGTATAGCAGTTGTTCCCAACATTTTCCATTCTATGACACTGTGGACAAAATGCAATAACTTTGTGACTGTCATCAACATCTTTTGAAGAAGAAAGCAACAAATTGTTGCCTGAATGAATGTGTTGGATGTGAGATTTTAAAACTCATAACTTGAAGTGGTCAGTCATAAGGTAGAAATTGTATTTTTTTTTTACTAACTTGAATATCAATGGCTGAGCCATAGTAAGGGTACAATATGGGTTGATCTTTCATGTGGATATGATTGCTCTGCTTTGATCGGTGCTTGCCATCTTGGAAAATTCTGTTTAGCAGAGACAGGAAGGTGAAAATGAGCTTGCTGATATTTGCTGATGGTAGGGTAGTATCCCATTCCCTCCCAAACATTAGTCATAAACTTATCGTCCCAAATGTCTGAAAAAAAAAAAGAAAAAAAAGAAAAAGGTACAGTATGAAGTTCTTTCTCCAGTGACTCCAGATACTTTGAGATTAGTGTCATGAACCCTTCCACATGAAACTAAGGTGTCAGGATATCCATAGGATTATTCTTGACCCCCCCCCCCCTTACTTTTTAGCATAACTTTGTTCAAGTAGATGTGTTTTAATTACCTTTGATTGGTAGTTGTCATTTCTACACCAAAGAAAATCATCTACAGTAATCAAGATAGAATACCTAAGTGATTGTTGGTACATATGGAGCTAAGTTAGCATTTTATTTAATCTGTTGCCTGAAAATGCTCTGCTGATAGATGTTTTTTTGGGGGACCCACATTTTGAGGAGCTTATTTGTAACTGTAAATACCATAGCTAGGTCTGGTGCTCTTTGATGAAGTAAAGAAGGTACAGAACCTAATCACACAATCTTTGCACTACTGTATACATGAATTGCACAAGAAAAATCAAAAGAGAGTTGGTACAAACAGCACAATAATGGCAAACATGGCATGAGCCTCCATTTATCATAACTGACATTTGGCAGTGGAGAGATAATGGAGAGAGATGCCTTCATGCAGCAGTAAAAAGTCATCCCCCAATTTCCCCGTTATACCCCAAAAGAAGGATGTTGGACTTAAGGAGAAGGACAGTTTCAGCCTGCATTCCACCAGGTTTATATTTAAATGAGCTTGGAGCAGCAAGAACAACAACATAGTGGCAGTTATTAGCACTGGTGGTGAGTCAGTAACTGCATGAAGACTTCTGGATTTCTTTAAATGTATACACTATATCTCATAACTTTTTTTTCATGTAACAGTGCCCTTCCCCCTTTCTCTAGGCAAAATGCATGCAAAATGACATTCCAGTGCATCCCTACTAGCATCCATACTTCCTCTGTCAGATGCACTGCTCATAGTCATAAAATGTATTTATCTTCCTTCATGAAATTTCTGTCTATCTATCATCCAGTCCTACATTGCCCCATGAGGAGCGTAGGAGCCCGGGGCTAGGCAGTTGGTCCCGACATTTAAGATGAGAGTGACCAGCCTCACTCATTCCAGAGTGGCATTACATGAGCAGTCAACCCTAACCACCCCTTGGATATAAACATTCACCGGCTCAATCCGATTGGAGTGCATAATTACCCACTAAACCACCAGGCACCAAAATTTGGTTATATGGTTACCACCCAGCGTAGTAAATGGTTTCATGAAATTTACTGCTTGTAAAGTATGGTTGAGTGTTTTGTTATAGTCATAGAAATTCAGTCTTGTTGGTTTGAAGAGATTTGACAGACACCATGGCCCTATGTTATGGTAGTTTGGAAGTCCACATTTAATGCACGCCATCAGCTAGTCAGAAGTGGCCAAGATCCATGCAGTGGTCTGGTGAACTAATCACAACAATATTAGCAGGTAGGAAGCTTGAAACATTCCAGAGAGCAACAGTGAAACTAATTGGGATGACAGCCATGGAGAACATCCATAGTCTTTCAGCTGTGGCCATAATTGGTCTAAGATGTCAGAGAGGGAAGTATCCAGCAGGTAATATTATATAGATTGGAAAAAAGTGCTGTCAATGGATCGGAGGCAGGAGTCAGAAGAGGAGACCATTGCAGAGTCCTGGACCTAAATGGGGGGGGTGGATGGCCCTATGACATATGAGGCCCCTAATAACATAGTGTACCGAACGCCACATGTTGAAAATGGAGAAAAACGCAGTTAAAGTTGCATTACTTTCAAAATGCCATAACTTTAGAACTAGTGAATATTTTTTAGTGCTTTTTTTTTTTTTTTTTTTTAGCATGAAGTGTTCCTGAGCTTCTTACTAATGTTTTGTGCCCACATCTGTGGCCTCCTCACTCTTTTTCTGTTATGAGAAGGACCAGCAGCTTTTTGCTCACTACTAGAGTCACTCATGTTCTCAAGACAATGAGAAAAAACACCAAAACAGCTCTGAAAATAGCCAGTTAATCCTTGCAGTGTTCTAGGCCGGCTGGTAAACAAAAAACTGCATCACATGGCAACAGATTCCCAGATCACAGTTGCCAATATCTTGCTGAGCTCTCTGCCTTTTCCATTTTCTGTACATTATGGCTAACTTACCCTTAAAATCATGCAATTTTATGCTAAAATATTCCCTTATGTTAGAATGAGGCACAAAAATTAATAATGCCATAAAAAAAACTGCATGACTGTGAGCATAAAATAATGCTAGTACTGTATCTGATAACACCAGACAACACCTTGCTGGGAGGCACTTGGTATATTCTGTGACCAGCATGAAGGCTTGTCAATCCACTGAGGTGAAGCGGGCAGTGAGACTGTGTTACAGAAGGGGAATTAGGACCCTAATGCCATTTGCTTTCTGTACCTCGTGGTTGCTTTCCAGATCAAAGAGGGTTTGGGCTACATACTGGTATACTTGGTTTCGCTTGCAGTGGCGCTCAGTACACTATGTTATTAGGGGCCTCATATGTCCACAGATAGCATGATTGAAAACTTCATCATCAGAATGAAGTTAGGGAGGAGGGGGCAGAGTCCTCGAGGGTAACTGATGTGAGGAACATAACCTACCAATGCCCCTTTGGTAAAAGTGATCATCTGGTTGTTGAGATGGAAGTGGTGGGAGTAAGGGAAGGAGAAAGGGATGAAAAACACAGGAAGAATAGATGCAATTACGGGAAGGCAGACTTTCCTTCCCTGAGGAACTTTTTCCAAAATGTAGACTGGATTAATGATCACAAATGTTGACGAGAAATATGAGTTTCTGATAGAAGTGTATATAACAGGAGTTAGTAAATGTCCCAATATTTTCCGCAGTTATGGAAAGGAAGAAAGAATGGTTTAACAACAGATGTAGAGTGGCACATGAAGCAAGAAAAAGAGCATAGAATAAAGTGAAAAGAAGGTACAATATAGTGAAAGGGCTTGGGAGGAGTACAAGCAGGTAAGAAATGAATATATATGGGTACGGAGAGAAGAAGAAAGGAAATATGAAAAAGATATTGTAACTAAATGTAAAAAGGAACCAAAATTATTTTATAGGTTTGTGAATGGTAAAATGAAAGTTAAGGACAGTATAATACGATTGAGGGATGGAGATGAAACCTGTGAAAGAGAAGAAGAATTGTGTGAAATAATGAACAACAAACTGCAGTCAGTCTATGTGCTGGAAGAGGAATTTAGGGAACCTGAAATAGAACCCAGGGTGACGGGAATGGCAGAAGTTACAGTGGATGTGAATGAGGTGCTGCAGTTGATGAGGGATTTGGATGTAAGAAAAGCAATGGGACCAGATGGTGTGTCTGGATGGATCCTGAAGGAATGTGCAGACCAGTTAGTGTGGCCTGTTTGTCATCAAGACATCACTGGAAAATGGACAGTTACCTAAAGATTGGAAAAGAGCAAGTATTGTGCCAATCTTCAAGGGAGGAGATAGGAAAGATCCACTCAGTTATAGACCTGTATCACTTACTAGTATTGTTTGTAAAATCTGCCAGAAAATTATTAGAAAAAGATGGATCAAGTATTTAGAAGAAAATGAAGTGATAGCACCAAGACAATTTGGTTTTAGGGAAGGACGATCATGTGTTACTAACCTATTAAGTTTCTACAGCAGGGTAATAGATGTCATACAAGAGAGAGAGGGATGGGCAGATTGCGTCTATCTTGACCTCAAAAAAGCATTTGACAGGGTTCCCTATAGGAGACTGCTGTGGAAGTTGAAGACCTTTGGAGGGGTGCATTGGAAACTATTAAAGTGGATGGAAGATTATTTGATAGGAAGGCAGATGAGAACAGTTATAAGCGACAGGGCTTCACAGTGGAGAAACGTGACTAATGGAGTACCCCAGGGCTCTATCTTAGCCCCAGTAATGTTTCTGGTTTATGTAAATGATTTACCAGAGTGTTGAAATAGTTACATGAGTATGTTCGCAGATGATGCTAAAATCATGAAACATATTAAAGGCACTGATAGTTGTAAAAAACTGCAAGAGGACTTGGACAAATTCCACAGCTGGAGCCAGACTTGCCAAGAAGTGTCATGTATTAGAAATGGGAATGAGTGAAAAAAGACCACACTGGACATATAAAATGGGCAGTGAGATAATTTGTAAGAGAACAGATGAGAAAAACTTGGGAGTGACTATTCAGGATGATTTGTCACTAGAAAAACATATAAACAAGATCACTGGAGGAACTTATGGATTACTGACCAATATGAGAGTGGCTTTTAATTATGTGGACGAGGAAATGCTGAGGGAGTTGATAGTGACCATGATAAGACCAAGGCTAGAGTATGCGGCTGTGGTATGGTCACCTCATTTGAAGAAGCATATTAGTAAACTAGAGAGGGTTCAACGGATGGCAACAAGGATGATGCCATGTTTAAGGGAACTCACTTACGAGGAGAGACTGGAAAAACTGAAGTTACCAACGCTGCGTGAGAGAAAAGAAAGAGGTGACTTGATCACGATATTTAGAAATGTAAGAGAATTGGAAAGGGTGGATAGAGAGGATCTTTTTGGGTTGGATGATGGAAGAACAAGAGGTCATGACTTCAAGTTGAGGAAAAGTAGATGTCTTAATAATCTTAAAAGGTTCAGTTTCCCGAATAGAAGCATAAGTATTTGGAATGACTTAGACGGGGAGGTGGTGCAGGCAAAAAACATTCATGTGTTTAAAACTAGATTGGATAAATGTAGATATGGAGACAGGACAGCACGAGCTTAGCTCAATTCCTATATACTACAAATAGGTAAATAGGTAAATACAGTACAGATATCAATAGGCCAGTGCATTTGAATCATAAATTAATATTTTTAAAATGGTACTAATTTCTAGAGAGCACTAAATCTGTGGGTAGATCATTAGTTTTTAGCAACAGTAATACATATGTCACTACCAGGTTATTACTACATCAACAACGACATTGTACTTCATTTCACCGAGTCTGGCACCATCAGTGATGTTGTCAACGCCTGTAGCACTGATAAAGGTCCTCCGTACTGGATGTACCTTTTTGTATTGCCTTTATATATCCTTTATATATTGGTTCTCAAGGTAATACATAGAGGTTTACCTAGTACAGAGGATTTACATGAACACTACAGGCATTCAGGTATCAGAGATGGTGCCAAACTCGGTGAAATGGAGTATAGTAAAGCTAGAAGGTTTTTAGGTTTGCAAAATGCCAATAATTAGGTGTGACAAAGCCCTTATATTTTACAAGAGATTAATAGTCTTCATACTAAACTGGGACACAACATTCATTTTCATTGGGCATTGCTAATATGAGCAATTACATTCACAGTGGCTCAAGAGGATGCCATGAAATGGATACATCAAAAACCATTCCGGCTCAGGTTCGCCTTCAAAAGTTTCGTGGCCTCCAGAGCTTCCGCACTTCCCCGTGGAACCCTGATGAGAACCTTCCAGAAGACTATGCCAGGATATTTCAGTTTGAAAACTTCAACCGTACCAGAAAACGGATGGTGGATGAAGAGAAGGAGGGGGTGCTGGTGAGTTTTTAATTGCAAAAACTTTCTTTGACTGTCTTATACGCTACACTACACACACTTTCCATACTACACACCATACCCTACTACATCACAGGGGTTGACACCAGCAAAGGCATGCAACCAGAAAACTTTGTTCCCATTACCTAGTGGCAGACTTGAGGGGAGAGGCACAGCACAGGCTTCGTCAGCACACATTTGAGACTGGGATGGTATAGGGCTCTGATCTGGCCCCGCCAGAGGGTACCGAGCATTGTGGTTCCTAGGCTGCTGCTTCTGCTCAGTAGAGAGGGGCTTAAACCTGGAAGTAGCCACCCAGGAGGCTACCTTATCAATGAAAGTATAATGACGGAGCAGTTAGTGTCAAGGGGTGCCTGTAGGGTATTCCTGTAGCTGTCCTGGCTGGGTCCCCGAGGCCACTGTCAGCCACTGGCCATGGCTGGTGGGCTATGGATCCCTGATCCTCTGCTTGGACCTGGGGTTGTGTGTGGTGGGGCTTGTGATCTGTCTCCTCCTTTAACTACTGACATGACTTCGAAACTAAGCACTGTAAAAAGCAAGCCTGAGGACACCAAATCACCCAAGGAGTTCAGAAGGGCATCTTGGAATGTTTATAGCTTGAAGGGTAGAAAGGGATAAGTGGTGCAGGCCCTAAACAGAAGGCAGGTTGATGCTGCGTATAGGAGGTTAGGTATAGGGGGAGTCAGCAAGGATGAATTTTGGGAAAGATGGTAGGTGTAAGATACTTTGGGAGGCAGGTGTGGACAGATATGGTGGTGTGGGCATGCCTCCCGAAGGGGAGTGGGCAGAGTGTGCTTATGTATGTGTTAAGAGTGATTATAGCATTGAAAATGTTGTTTGAAGAGCTCCTGATCACGGTAGAATTAGCAAACACTTCACAGGTTGGCTTGGATGAGGAAGAAGAGGGTGGATTCTGGGATGATTTGGTACATGTTCTTGATGGTACTGGGAATGATTAGGTTGTACTGTGGATGTGGATTTATATGGTCATGTGGGTAGAGCATCTCGAGGATAAGACAGGGTGCATGGGAGATGTGTATAAGGTACGAGGAATGTGGAAGAGGAAGGAATATTGGAATTCTGGGAGGCAATAATCATGATTGTGTGCAACATGCATTTTAGGAAAAGAGAGTAGACTGATTGCTTATGAGTCTGAGAACAGTAGTAGCAGCCAGACTGGCTATTTTCTGGTCAGGAGAGCTAATGGAAGGTTATTGAAGGATGGTAAAGTTATAGGGAGCAAAGAGTGTGTGCAGCAACACAAATTACTGGTATGTGACATGGTATTAAAGGAGCACATAGTGAAGAAAAGGATCTTCGGCTGCATAACAGTAAGGGATGCCTCCTATAGCGAGATGAGTGATGACCAAACAGAGCTGTAGACAGAAGTGTAAATTAGCAGTATAGAGCTCTCAAGAACAGTCTCTTGAGCGTTTCTGATTCGGTGTGTGGATGGACAAGGAGCTCACCAAGATACAGGGTTACACGATGGTGGGATGAGGGTGTACAAGCCGCAGTTAAGGAGAAATGAAGACTTTTCCAGGAATGGAAAAAGGGATGATAACAGAGAGGAATACTTGGCTGCCAAGCATTGGGCCAGAAAGGGCGTGTGTACAGTGCAAACTGTGAGTCTCAGAGACTTTTACTGGATAACCAAATCAGGGTTGGAAGGAGGAATATGGTATTTAAGGTGGCAAATCAGATGAAGAGGGAAAACAGGGATATCGTAGGTTGGCAGTGTGTGAAGAATGATGAAGGACAGGTAGTGGTGGACAGTGAGGATATTAAAAAGATGCCTGGAGAGAGTATTTATAACTGGTTGCTGAAGAAGGAGTTTGAGTGCAACAAGGAAGGGTTGGAGTCAGTGGATCCAGTGTTTGGTCCTTGGTCTTTGATTGCTGCTGCTACCGTGAGCATGGCAATACACAGCATGCAGTTGGGGAAGGTGGCGGGTATGTCTGGGATGACTGGTGAAACGCTGAAGACCTCGGGAGAGATAGGAGTGGGTTTAGTTGCTGATTTGATAAATATGATCATATATGAGTGTGTTGTTGCAGATGACTGGCTGGAGAGTGTGATTGTATATGTCTGTGAGGGGAAAATGGGTACTGAATCTGTATTTTACATAATTTTGAAAACTGTAAGGAAAGCAGAATTCTCAAATGTTATTAGTTCTATAACAGTGTCCAGATTTAAATATGATTATGATACTTTGGTATGGTGTGATTTTTAAAAATTGCTTGGGAGTAGTAGAAAGTAACTATCCAGGAATGTATGTGGGTTACGTAGGTGGGTGAGATAGTAGGAATAGATTCTTGAAGGGTGTAGCATAACAGTCTGTTGATCAGAAGAGAGAAGAAAGTGTATTTAGATGGTATAGTCATTCAGAGAGAATGGATGTGTTCTTATTAGTGAAAAGGCACAGTATATCTCAGTGAGTTTTAAGGTGGAATGGGATGTGGAAAGCCAAGAGGATGGCACAACATGATAATAAATGAATGTGTTGAGTAAATGAGGTATGGAAATTGAAACAAAAAAACTAACAAAGGCTAGAAGAGTGTACCATACTGTATAAGAATGCAGACAAAGGTTTCATTTATATACAGTGTACCATATTTAACTTGATGTTTGATAGAATGACTTATCCATAGGTTTTATGCAATGCATTCATCCATCCATCCATCCATCAGCCAATCCTACGTTGCCCCATGAGGAGCGTAGGAGCCCGGGCTAGGCAGTTGGTCCTGAGATTCAAAAAAAGGGGAAAAAAAGCACACATACTCTGTAAAAAAAAATGTTTGCATTGCCTTTTTCATGAGACAGAACCAAGTTTTCTAAAGCTTTATTGATGACTTGATTGTTGTGTTGCATGACTCTAATGATAGTTCTCCTACTGTTGCCTTTTATATTAGCTGCAATGGTATCTAGAGCTTACACACCTCATTTTCATTTTGTTGGAAAATAGGGTTGAGATGATAATGAGAATGTGATTACTTCCAATCCATAGGTATAAAAAAAAAGTAAGATGATGGTGATGATGATGACGACTAAATTTTTTTGTATCTTTTAAATACTGTAGGTAGTGATGATGAAGGAACCACAGAAAGCATTTAGGCGAGGACTCCACATAATAAAAGCACCAACAACACTGCAAGTAGAAGTCTGGAATCCTCGGTAGTCATGGAGAACCCCCCCTGGGAGTGAGTCAACTCCAGAGCCCCTCGGAGAGCCACCCTCAGCCCCTATCACCATCACCATCACCCCCAGAGAGCACCTGATCCTAAACCCACAGGCTCTCAGTGACACAAGCTTTAAGGACACCCAGGATTCAATTACGGAATCTTCACTCAGGTAGGTGGTGATCAGAAATAGTAGTGGGTATCTCTTTGTATGTTACAGTTTTAATCCCTTCAATCTTGAAGAGAGAAACCTGTATTGTACACAGGAAAAATCATCTGATATCTTACCAATATGCCGGGAATCGAACCCGTGGTGTAGTGGTATGCTGCCTGGCTCTCACCTAAGAGTCCCGGGTTCGATTCCCGGCATATTGGTAACATATCAGACCCTTCAATCTTGGTGACTTTCCTTTTAGTTTAGTCTTGCTGCTCCCAGATGATTTGATTCAACTTAGGAAAGGCTTCTGTTATTGAAGGGGTTTATTAAAGCTACTTCTAAACCCTCCAGTTCAAAAAATCTCTCCATAACTGAATGGAATCATCAAGAATTGACAATAATAAATTGAAATTTGACATCTCAGACTCAGTGGGTTAGGATACTCATTGTGCAGTTACAGAATTTTCTCATAGGTAGACGGTGCTAAAGTATAGTAGTGATCACACAGTATATTCATCTGTTGCCAAATGCTGTATTGTGTCATATATCCGGGGTAGACCTCCTTACAGTTCTGCTCAGTAAATGACCCTGTCATTCAGTTGCTTTCATTCATCAGTTGATGTGCCTGCTTTGACAGTATCAAGATATATCTGTAAAGCACAATATTTATTCACGGAAGTAAGATTTCACGTACAGTTCTGTAATATCTTGAAGATCTCTGCTTGACATCCACGACCACAGGGAAAGCAATTAAACAACACATCCAATGCAAAACAACAGCAGCACTTTATTCTTGTTCCTCAGCCCACACCTCTTGGTCGCTTGTCTGCCGATCTCGGCGTATACACAAACACAGGGGAAGAATTTCATAACTCCAATCATAACATTCTTTCCCTCCTTAATTTCAAACTAAATAATAACTTGTAAAACAATTAAATGGTGATGCTAAACATAAACTCAAAATAGCACACTCTCGCACCCATACCATACAAAAAATATATATATATATATTTTCCTCATAAGCATCTTATATGGTATACCTAGCTTACAAATCAAGCCGGGTGGGCTTCTTTATAAGCCTTCCTGACCTGGTTGTGGTACCTGTATGAGCTGGGCTACCTAGAGGGGTACCTGAAGGAGACTGTGGGCAGTGCTTTTCCCCTATCACTGCTGGTTTGTCTGGCACTAGCCCTTGCTGATTTGTCTTGTTGCCCCATTTTTGCTTCCCAGTTGGGCTACTTCGGTCCTCAATGGATGCTGGAGCCTCTTTTAAACTTTTCTGAGGCAGCTGGGTAGCCTCCATGCTGACACCCATACCTCCCAGATCCCACTCATCCCCACTAAAATGTGGTGTGCTAACTTCTCTGGGGGGCTCTGATCTTGTTAACTCCTCCTTTCTAGACCTCATCTGATCTATATGTCTTCTAACAACTCTGTGATCACCTAGTTCTACCTTATATGACAGAGGCCCAGTTACTTCCACTACAATTCCAGGTAACCAACGACCTCCTCGCCCACTATAATTCTCTACAAATACTTCATCATTTACAGCAAATTCCCTCACCGTTTTTCCCTTATCATGATACATCTTTTGATTGTCTTGTTTCCTTTTCACCCTCTCTTTTAAGTTTGGCCTTATCAAGTCCAAAGGACCCTGCAAGGTCCTGCCCATAAGCAACTCTGCAGGGGTAGCTCCAGTTATTGATTGAGGTGAACAACGGTATCTGAACAAAAACCTTGCCAACTTAGTCTTTATGTCGGCCTTCCTCATTTTCAGAAGACTGTTTTTAAATGTCTGAACAGCTCTTTCAGCCATGCCATTTGAACTGGGGTGAAAAGGAGCACAAGTAGTGTGTACAATTCCATTCCTTTTCATAAACTCACCAAATTCACAACTGGTGAACTGGCTTCCATTATCAGTCACCAACATTGAAGGAAGCCCATGTGTAGTAAAAATGTCTCTCAACTCAGAAATGGTGGCTATTGCTGTGGCATTGTGCATTATTCTTACTTCCAACCATTTGGAATAGGCATCAATGAGGACCAAAAACATATGTCCCATGAATGGGCCTGCAAAGTCTACATGTACTCTTTCCCAGGGTCTTTCTGGGTATGGCCACACATGAAGGGGTGCAATGCTGGGTTTGTTTCTATTTATCTGGCAAATTTCACATGTGCTTACTGTCATTTCTATATCTTTGTCTAGCTTTGGCCACCATACATAAGATCTAGCAATACCCTTCATTGCAGACATACCTGGGTGTGCCTCATGTAGTTCTTTTAGTACCTGTTGTTGACCTGCAGGAGGAACCACCACCCTGTTTCCCCACATGATGCATCCTTCATCAGTGCTAAGTTCATACCTACGTACAAAAAAGGGTTTAAACTCTGGAGCGTTTACATCATCTGGCCAACTCATCTTAATGAAATGTAACACCTTAGCATACACTGGGTCATAGGCAGTCCATCTCCTTATGTGCTTAGCAGATACAGGTGAGTCCTGAATATGCTCCAACAACAACACAGTATCAGTGGGGATGGGCTCTGATGCTATCCTTTCCTTTAGTGGCAGCCTACTCAAAAGATCTGCATTGGCATTGTCACGTCCACTCCTAAACTGTATCTGATAATCATAGCCAGCGAGAATAATGGCCCAACGCTGAATTCTTGCACTGGCCCTGCTGGGCAGTTCTTTCTTTTCATGCAACAAGGACACTATGGGCTTGTGATCTGTAACTAGTATAAATTTTCTACCAAAAACATAATTATGGAAATGCTGCACACCATAGACAATAGCCAGACTCTCCCTGTCTGTCTGAGCATAATTTCTTTCTGCATCATTCAGTGTGCGAGAAGCAAATGCTATTGGTTGTTCTGAGCCATCCTCATTCTTATGAGCTAACACTGCACCCACACCATAAGGAGATGCATCACATGATAACACCAGTGGTTTTCCTGGGTCATAATGCACCAAAACTTCACTAGAAGGTAGCATCTTTTTAGCTTTTCTGAATGCTGCTTCTTGTGGCTGCATCCACTGCCAACGTACCTCCTTTTTCAACAGGTAATACAAGGGTGCTAATACTGAGGAAAGGTTTCTGAGGAACTTGCCATAAAAATTTATTCCTCCTAAAAATGATCTCAGTGTCTGAACATCTGTTGGCCTGGGTGCATCCACAATGGCCTTTACCTCGTCCTCCAATACATGAATACCTTGTGCATCAATTTTATGCCCTAAATAACTTACACTGGTTTTAAAAAACTCACACTTGTCAAAACTCAGTTTCAGTCCCTTATCATTTAGTTTTTCTATGACCCGATTTAAATTTGCCTTGTGTTCTGTCTCAGTACTACCAGTAACTAAAATGTCATCTACATACACCACAGTATGAGGAACATCTCTCAGCAAGTTATACATTTCCCTTTGAAAGATTCCTGGGGCACTTTTGATGCCATAAGGTAGCCTGTTGTACCGAAATAATCCTCTGTGAGTGTTTATGACACAGTACCTTTTGGAAGTCCTCATCCAACTGCATTTGCTGATAGGCAGCACTCAAATCCAATTTTGAAAATGACTTTCCACCTGTTAAACTTGTCAACAAGTCACTTATTTTTGGGACAGGAAAGCTATCCGTTTCACAAACAGGATTGATTGTCACCTTAAAATCTCCACAAATCCTGACCTGGGAGGAGGGTTTGGACACAACCACTACAGGAGTTGCCCATTCTGAATTCTCAACAGGTGTTAGCGTCCCATTAGCCACCAACCTATCCAGTTCCATATTAGTGGCCTCTCTCAGTGCAAAAGGCAGTGGCCATGCCTTACAAAACTTAGGCTTGGCATTAGGATCAACATAAATCTTAGCTTTCCCTCCTGTGTAGTTACCTAAACCTTCCTCAAACACTGATTTGTACTTTTCTTTCAGAGTTTCTACAAACTTATCATCAGAAAATAGTTTGCCTTCTACTGTAAACACAGAATTCTTCCAATCAATCCTGAGCAATTCCAACCAATTTCTACCTAATAAATTTTGTCCAAGGCCTTTTAGTACCACTAAAGGTAACTCATGTATCTGGTCATGGTGTTTGACAGTCACCATCAACACACCCTTTACTTCAAGTCTTTCACCAGTATATGCCCTCAAAATTACATCATCTTCAGTCAGTCGCTGGTGTAATTCAGGCACTTTTTCACAAATTTTCTGATATTCTTGTTCATTTGTAATAGTAAAACTAGCACCTGTGTCTATTTCAAATTCTACCTGTTGTCCTTCCATACTTATCTTACAGAGATATGGTTTTATGCTGTTCAACCGTATTTTACTTTTGTTTCCACCACAATAGTTCACAGACTTAAAGTCAAAACTGTAGTCATTGTCAGCTTCACCTGCCACCTGATAAGCCTCACTGTTACATTCTTCCCCACCTGAGTCTTCAGATCCTGGCAATTGGTGCATTCCACCGGATTTCTGGGTCCATCATCCTCTTGAAGGTGCCATATTCTTGGGGTGACTGTGCTGCATTGGCCTTGACGGGTAGCCCTGCTGGGCTGACCTGAACCGGCTGTTACTTCTGACAGACGGTGTCGCCCCATCCTTCTGGTGCATTGATCCCTCTCTCCTCCGTGGTTTCCGGCATTTCTGGGATACATGGCCGAGTTGTTGGCAGTTAAAACACTTTTTATCTTTGGCCCAACATTTGTCAGGGTGGTGTGCCCCACCACATCTCCAACATGGTATATCCTCTTTCTGATATGTTGGTCCTTTCATGTCAGATATATCTTTCTGCGTTGATTCTATGACTACTGCCAGATCAAAAACCTTTTTGCAAGACAAAACCTCACCAGCTGGAGGCTCTAAAGCCAATAATTTTGTTTGTATATTTTCATCATTAATGCCAACAATCAACTGGTCATGTAACATTTGATCTTGTGGATGCATTGTCAAGGAATCAAAATTGCAGTGTTCTGTAAGTTCCTTCAAAGCAGCCATATACTGTGGTACAGTCTCCCTAGACTGCCTAATCCTCTTGTGAAACTTCAGCCTTGCCACAGTTTCCGAGAGTTTGGGTTCATGGTGGTTAGTTAACAATTTACAGAGTTCATCAAATTTTAATTCACCAGGCTGCTTGGGTTTACACAAACTCCTCAAAAGTCTGTATGTTTTGGCTCACACCTCAGCTATCAATACTGACTTCTTTTTGGCGTCGTCCTCTATCTCATTTGCCAAAAAATGGTGTTCCAGCCTTTCTTTGTATTCAGTCCAAGACACCAACTCGGAATCAAATGCATTTACTTGGCCAATGAGGGCCATAGCTGATACCTTGGGAAATGGCAGGGGTCGGATGGTTCAACGGCTGATAGCGGCGTCTCCAGCAGTGATTTCACACGTCACCCATACAGTCGTTCTGGCCGATCCCTCCTTTGTTTTATCCTCGTCGCCAGTTTGCAATATCTTGAAGATCTCTGCTTGACATCCACGACCACAAGGAAAGCAATTAAACAACACATCCAATGCAAAACAACAACAGCACTTTATTCTTGTTCCTCAGCCCATACCTCTTGGTCACTTGTCTGCCGATCTTGGCGTATACACAAACATGGGAAGAATTTCATACACTCCAATCATAACAAGTTCCCTCTCCCATGTTATGTAAGGATTCCCTTCCTGAGAGCTTTGCAAAAGGTAGAATTTTACAACTCTTGTTTCAGCACAGTATGTACACATACCATAACCAGTGATCACATGTACTATAAACACTGTAATAATAAGGGTACTGTACATGCTGTACTTAACAAACTGAACACATTGATGTAATGAAAGGTAACATACTATACACACTACAGTAATAAAATAATCATTGTAAGCACAATGTAAGACTTCCATAAGTACCTGTTTCTGAAAGCTGGGGTTTGCATCATATCAGGAATGTCTGTATGTCAGTGATTTTGCATGTGTTGAGTAATGATTGTCATTTTATTTTAAACAGTTTAAAATTTAATATGATTTTGTATCCGAATAAGGAAATAGATTACAGGTTGATGTATTTATCCAGAAGTATAGCATGAAGAGTTATGCTAAGTTTGACCTGCCTACCATCTAAACCTTTGGAACGAAATTGACAACACCACTTTCCCGCTCTTGTCTCATACTAAACCCTTCAGTTCAAAAGGCCATTACAAGGCAAATAAATTTGTCTAGAGATAAGAGGAATAGCTTGCAATAAAAAAATCATCTTAGTGAAGTGAATTTGACTTGCCAGTCACTTTAATCTTTTGAATGAGATTAATGCTCACCACCATCTCTTTCATTTTTTCCAGTTCCCACTTGACGAGACAGAAGAGTCTCTCCACCATGGCTGCCGCACTCCACTTGAGGACATAGAACAGAAGCTCAACACAAAGTTCCCAATGTAAGGATACTCTGCTTCATGGGCATTTTGAGTTGAAAGCAAGTACTGTAGAAATGGGGTTCTGGGATTTTTTTTTCATGTCGCATGATGGAATGGTTTGCATCCTTTCTCCTTAACTCGTAGTCGTATGACTGTTTCATTATGGTCTTGCTATCTGCAGAGGATTTTATTCACTTTGTGAAAGAATTTCTTAACTGTTAGGGGGTTACATATAGCTTTCATTAACCCTTCACTGCTTGATATCTTTCTTAATTAAAGTAATTTTGTGATAGCAAGATTTCACATGCAGATTACATCAGGTTGCAGGGGTTAAGGCCACTTGCACAGTTATAGCTTTTGTAAAGATGCAAATCAACGAAACTTTCACTCCTCACTTTCCATTTCCAGTCACCTTTGGCAGTGATGTTAGTGATTGCACAAAGCATTAACCTGACTATTTTTAAACAGTTATTGTAGAACCGTGAGTGGACTACATACATCCTGAGTGATTTTTTTTTTTTTTTTCTGAGATGCAAATAAATCAACTCTTAAGCAGCCATTATTTTGGGAACCTGGGCCTGGGTGTAGTTCTGAGTGATGAATAGTATGTATGTAGACCAACTGGAGGCTACGGTACCTTGGAATCTATAGGGAACTCCATACCTCTCCAGTGAAGCCTATCATATTGGGGATTCTTTTCACTGAGATGCAAACAAATCAACTGGGGAAGCAGCCTTTATTTGGAGAATTTGGGTTTAGTTCTGAGTGGTCAGTGTTATGTATCAAGACCGACTGGAGGTGCTAATGTAAAAAATGTTGAGAACCAAGTGTAAACGGTAGCTGTAGCAAGACCTAAGATCATTTGGTGAGAGCATACAATACAGTCAGTTCTCACTTAAGATATAGGATGTGTATAGGCAAATTGCAGTTTTAACCCCCCATCTCCCTAATGGTGTCTTTTATAGCTCATTATTTCTACTGCTGAATGATTTTATTCAACATTGGAGAGACTTTTCAAACTGAAGAATATAGCTATTATTAAATCCTTCACTATTGGAGGTTTGTCCCAATCACAGTAAATTAATTGTCTGTTGATAAGAAAAATAACACAGGCAAATATGTAATTGGTTTGAAGAGGTTAAGTGAAACAACTGTAGGTGACATGTGTCTCTGGTTCATGATTTAAGGGTTGAAAAAAATAATAATAATATGTATATCACTCATCTCACTTTAATAAGAGGAATATCTTGCAATGGGGAGTGTGTCGTCCTGTCTCGGCTACCTCCCTTTCCTTGGGGGAAGCAGCCTAGGTATATAGATAGAGATAGATGTATATCACAAGCAGTTTATTAGTGAAACAATCTTAAGTGACACTTCTTTGAAGGAGGACTAACTGTATGGTATATGATAGGTGGTACAGTTATGATGCATGGAAGTTAGGCATGAATGGAGAATCAGTGGTATCATATATATAATAGGTATGTTGCATAAATACCTTGTGAGGCAGATTGGTAATTTCTATATATTTTCATATTTTAAGCTGTGGTCAAGATCCATGAAATTGCAAAATTTTATTGCATTAGGGTGTATTTTGAACTATTCAGATGATGATGATGATATTGTGCATTTTTTTTTTTACTGCTACTTTCTCCTGCAACACAGTGCTGTACAGTTGACATAATTTGCTGCTGATATTCTTTCATAATTTTATAGAGGCTAAAGGTAAACAAAGACTGACAGCATTGGACCTTTGGCTTCTGTAGAAATACATGTATAGAGTCTGAATAAGCCTAAGGGAGTTTTTCTTTATTTCAGATTGGAAGAATTTTACCCATAGCAGGAAAAGCTGGAAAAATAGATGACTGTTCCACATGTGAGTACTATATAAGTCTTCCTTTTGAACATTACCTGTTGATCTGTCTATCTATTACCAGACATCTGAATCCTGTAAAGGGTGGCCACAAACAAATCACCTCCATGCTGCCCTTTCCCCCACCATCTAACTGCCCTGCTCCCACATCATACCCCCCTGTCTCGTATACCTCTCTACTCCATCCCTCCATCTCATCATGGGCCTCCCCCTCCCTCTCCCCCCTTCCACCTCACTCACATAGACTCTCCTCATCAGTCTTTCGCTCTCCATCCTCTCCATATGGCCAAACCACCTCATTGTATTTCTCCTAACGCTTTCTATCACATCCACATCCACACCACAACGCTCCTTCACTTCCTCATTTGTCAGTCTGTCTTTCCATGTGACTCCACATGCTCCTCTCAGATAACTCATTTGCACTGCTCTCACTCTTGTGTCCTACCACCAAGGTCCGGGCTTCATTTTCATACGTTAGAGTTGGTATCACAATACTGTCATGCAGCGACTCTTTTACTTCCATGCCCACTTCTCTGTTTCTTATTACTGCCTTCAAGGAATCAGCAACCTTTCTTTCCTGTTGCACCCTTTCAAGCACTTAACCCTTTAAACTTCCATCCATACTCACCACACTATCCAGGTACTTAAATGCACTCACATTTTCCATTTTCTCCTCACCCAACCTCACTGTACATTTGGTGACTTCACTTCTCTCAAAAACCTTAACTTTACTCTTCCCTACATTCACCTTTAGATTCCATTTCTTACACACTCTCCCAGACTCATCCACCAAGCCTTGCAGCTCCCCTTCGTCTTCACTTAACAACACAATATCATCTTCAAACAACAGTACAGGGAGTTTCCAAACACTGATCTCTCTCATTAGGGCTACTTCGACATAATCTGAATTTATTTTGCACTTACTTTAGCATGTTTAAATTTACTGGAGGTCAGGCTTCATAACTGAAACTGTTGTGATTTTTTTTTCTCTGACTACAGGTCTCATTTTTGTTTTTAAATTCGTTTTCGTTTTCATTTTTAAAGGCTCCAACATGCTTGCATGCGTTGGTCTTGATCACCTAATGGCGGCTCTCCACGCTGCAAAATCCATTGCAGCCTCCCTGTTCATTCCCTTAACCCTGAGGTCACAATGACCTCATCCCATGTCTTTCTTGGTCTACCCCTCATAACCCGCTCTGCTCTGACCGAAGGGTCGAAGGATCGAATCCACCCAAGGGTCATTGGTAGACATCAGGAAGGGCATCCGGTCATAAAATGCTACACCCTCCAGTCCAAAAGTCCTCTACCCAGAGGCAACGCCTTAGCCCTTCGGGGATAAGTGGCGTAAAACCATTTTTTTTTTTTTTTTCTCACCAAATTATCATCCCCCATCCTCTCCACATGTCCAAACCATCTCAATCTACCTCTCCTCATCACAACACCAATACACTCCAGTCCCATCCTACCTCTCAACTCTTCCATTGTAAACCCAGCCCCTCCAGACCTTGGATGCAGGGATGCACTGCACATCCACCTAATCATTGTCATTTCTGTACATCTGAGCTGGCGAATATCTTCCTCCTTTACTGCCCAGGTCTCACTACCATACAGTATTACACTCCTAACACATGCTGCATACAAAGACCCCTTAGCACTTACGGAGAGTTCTCTCAATGTCAGGAGAGGCAAGAGCTCCCTGAACTTCTTCCAACCACTTCTCACCCTAGCCACAGAGCTACCTCCAGCCCCACCTCCAGCACACAACATGTCTCCCAAATAACAAAACTCTTCCACACATTCAAGAGATTCACCAGCAAGTTCAATCCTTTCACGTCTGACAATTTCCACCAGCTCTCCCCGACACGCCGTACAAATAAAATCAGCATTATCTCGCAGTCTACCTCTGATACCACTACATCTCTTATGCACCCATTTATCACAAACACTGCATGACACAGACAAGAAATTGGGCTAACTCACCATTAATTTTACGCAATTCTAAGCCTTTTTCTTCTATGGCACTTCTGTCGTAAATCAACCGTTGATGAGTTATGCAATTTATGATGTTATTATTTTCATTGGGAGAGAGCCATATTTCCCCTGCAGTGGTTGGACAGTTGTGTGTGTTTGTTTGTGCGTGTTATGTGTGTGGGTGGATAAAGCACATGCGTCGCACATGATTCAGCCAATCACAAAGTAGGATTTCAAACGCCCCACGCTAGGGCCTGCAAGATTTGAAAGTCAGTTTTTCTCCAGTCATGAACTGTGAAGACTGCAAAATTACCGTAATTACTTCAGGAGCTGTAAACTGGTGGGTAAAGGCATTATTTCATATTTACACTTGGTTAGGTTAGGTTAGATGAGGTTTGGTTAATGTCATGGGGGGTCTGGGGGGCAAAGCCCCCCAGTTAGGAAACACGAACTCCCTAAAAAGGTTAAAATTATATTTTTCCAAAGGATTTTAGTGTTTTTGGATTGAAATTGATACCAGTTTCAGTTGGAAATCACTCGTTTTTGCCTGTTTTCCCTACCCAAAACCCCGCTTTCCCACAGGTCCCCCATTATTCTTGGGGGGGTGGAGAACGCAAAAAAAAGGTATTTCCAGCAGAAATAATTATCAGATTCAAACGAAAAACACTAAAATCCTTCGGAAAAATATGATTTTAAGCTTGTTTGTGAGTTAGGTGTAAATATGAAAATTTACCTTTTTGAGAATCAAGCCAAAAATAAATTCTGCAATGAATCAAATGTTACGTAACCTACGCTAATCTAATGTAACTTGACCTTTGCTATTTTAATGTAACTTAACCTACATTAATCTAATGTAACTTAATCTTCACTAATCTAACATAACCTACTCTAATCTTACTTTACTTAACCTACACTAATCTAACACATTAACCTAACTGAATAACAGATTAACTTACTTTATGCTAAGAAAACAAACCTAACCTAACCTAGACTTTCCTGGATATGAGACAATGCAAAAATGGTACACAGTACGGAAATAATCTGCCAGGGATGTCATTTTAATTTTTCTTGTCATTTCTGAAAGATTTCATTCAGCTTATGGCAGACTTTTCGTACTGGCTTGGATGGATGTAGCCTTAAAACAACCCCTTCAGTACAAGAGGCCTTTCCTATCTATCTATAGCCTGACACCCTAATCCCGCAAAGGGTTGCTACAGACAGAACGCCTCTGAGTCGCCCTATCACCCACCATTTGACTGCCCTCCCCCCAGCTCACTACCCCCCCCCTTTCTCATATACCTCTCCACTTCATCCCTCCATCTCATCCTTGACCTCCCCCTCCTTCTCCCCCCCTCCACATCACTCACATACACTCTCCTCATCAGTCTATCACTCTCCATCCCCCCCACATGGCCAGACCACCTCAGTGTGTTTCTCCTAACGCATCCTATCACATCCACCTCCACACCACAATGCTTCTTCACTTCCCCATTTGTCAGTCTGTCTCTCCATGTAACTCCACATGTTCCTCTCAAATAACTCATTTCCAATGCTCTCACTCCTGACTTCTGTCCCTTCAACAAGGTCCAAGCTTCACGTCCATACGTTAGAGTTGTATTACAATACTGTCATGTAGTAATATTTTCGCTTCCATGTTCACTTCCCTGTTTCTTATCACTGCATTCAAGGAACCAGCAACCATTCTTCCTTGTTGTACCCTTTCAAGGACTTCACCCTCCAAACTTCCATCCTTACTCATCACACTACCCAAGTACAGTACCCTCGCGTCCAGCACGCGTTAGTCCAGCACGATTCGAGTCCAGCACGGTGAGCAATTAATTAGTATTATTTAATATGATTTAATTACTGCAACACAAGTGTGTTAGCATAACACGCACAGTGCTCCGAGAAGTGGGCCAAATCCACAGAGTTCACTCTAGCACGATCACCCCCGGTCCAACACGGCCATACTGGACATTCCCATGATGATGATAGCAAGTGAAAACTTCTGATCAAGTAGCCTTCCCCGCCCGCTATCGTGACGTGATCGTGATGGCACCCAAATAAAAACGGTTCTGCTCACGTGATGTTTTGTTTAAATTTCTCCCGCCACAGCTCCACTCCTAATTTGCACTGGACGGTGCTTTGTTCTCGCAGCATTTTCTAAATTCCTGCCCTTGGTACTGCATTTTACCCTGCTCAGGATGCCCAGGAAGCCTTCTGAGAACCCCAATAAGCATCGGCATCTCCCTCAGGCCACCAAGCTAGAAATTATTGAGAGGAAGAAGAAAGGGGAGAGGAATGTGGACATCGCCAAGGCCTACGACGTGAATGAAGCCAGGGTGAGAACAATAATAAAAAACCAAGACAAGATCCTGGTGGCAGTGAAGGCTTACGGGGGCTGGCCACTTGACTCCAGGTGCAGGCCTGCTGACCCAGCAATCATTATAATGGAGCGATACCTCAGTATGTACGTACAGAGGAAGGAGGCAGAGGGTGTTCCTGTAGATCCTTTGAACATCAGGGAGATGGCGAAGAAGTTCTATAGTGTGGCTATGAGGAGGACTGGGTCACAGCCTAACTCATTCCGTGCCTCTACAGGGTGGTTTGCATCGTTTTTGAAAAGGAAGGAGATACGGCGGGCCAAGTTGCATGGAGAAACTGCTTCAGCAGACCACATTGCTGCCTCAGAATTCCCAGCTGTACTGAAGAACATCATAGAGAAGGAAGGGTACACAGCACATCAAGTGTACAATATGGACGAGACGGGACGACAATGGAAGAAGATGCCTAACAACACTTACAGCATGAAAACCAGCCGCCAGGGACGAGGCAGGAAGGTCGACAAGTCCCGTGTATCTCTACTTCTAACCGTCAATGCCTCCGGGTCTCATAAAATGAGACCATTTTTGATAAGCAAGGTGGCACACCCCAGGTGCTTCTACAACCGCTCTATGGCAGATCTGGATGTTATCTGGCATAAAAATTACTCAGGTTGGATGACGGCAGTATCCTGTATAGAATGGTTTAAGAAACACTTCATCCCTGATGCAAAACGCAAGATGAGAACTCTGAAACTTCCTGAGAAAATCCTCCTGTTAGCAGGTAATGCCCGTGGACATCCTCAGATCTTGGCTGACGTAAACCCAGCAGTGAAGGTGGTGTTTTTACCAGCCAACACCACGTCACTTATGCAGCCTCTTGACCAGGAGGTCATAAGTAACTTCAAGATGTTTTACAATCAGAGACTAAGCCGACATCTTCAGAAAGCAACAGAAACTTTTTCAGAAGTGAAGCAGATGGAGGCAGAATTGGGTGGAAGCCCCAACAGTTCACCAGCATCATCTCGCTCGTCCTCACCTGATCTTGACTCACCTGTACCAGGAACAAGCGCTGCCACACCACTGCCAGCATCACCACCTCAGGAATATCCCCACCCTGCCATGATGTCAACTACTCCAAGTAACCCCGCTGCTATGACTGTGTACAGTTTTGGAAAAAGTACAACATGAAAAATTGTGTTGACAATATTGTGGCTGCCTGGGATAGTGTTAACGTGTCAACAATCAACCATGCCTGGCGCAAGCTAACTCCGTACTTCACCACTTCGCACCAACAAGATTCACTTCAGTGCCCTGAGGACAGCAGGCAGGCAACGTTGGCAGAACTTCGGAGGATCCCAGGCTGTGAGGAGGTTGCAGAGGAGGACTTAACAGACCCTGTGCAACGCCGAGAGGAGACCACCTTGGACGAAGCTGTTCGTCGAGTTGCTGCAGTTGACGAGGTGCAGGTAGAGGAGGTGAGAATGGCTGCTGCAGACTCCAACGCACCCCCAGCTCCCCCCCTGAAGATGCAGGATGTTACCGAGGTCCTTCATGCTGTTGAAATTCTTAAGAAGGCCATGAACAGGGATCCTAATGAAATCCGACGCCGGGAAGTGATACATACCGTGGAAAACAGTGTGCATTACTATGCTGATCTGTACAGGAGACACATTAACAAGAGGACCCAGACACTCATCACTAGCTTCTTCCAGCAACAGAAGGAAGAGAGAAGAGTGCTAGAACAGGCAGAAGCAGGACCTTCCATGGATGTGGATGAGGATAGTGATTCTGAATGCGATTTTGAAGGATTTATGAGGGAGGTTGAGGAGGAGCAGCAGCCATTACCCGCTAGTGACGCCAACAGCCATCTTTCGGGGAACCAGTAGGACTACTTATAGCCTCGGACATCACCTTCCATTCCCAGCAAGCCCACCAGCACTATCCTAAAAGGTTAGTTATCATTCATAGTACAGTAACATTTATTATAATTACAGTAGTACCAATATATGTATAGGTATATGGTAGGTATTTAGGGTGACTTTTCCTTGGGTTGCTGACATAATTCATTTTTCCCCATAAGCTCTATTGTTAGTCCAACACGTTTTTGGTCCAACACGTGACCCATGCATGACAATATTACCGTGGTGGACGCGAGGGTACTGTACTTAAATCTATCTATCTATCTGTCTATTGCCAGATGCCATAATCCCGTAAGGGGTGGCCATTTGACTTTGAGTTATTTGTTTTATGGAGAGGGGCACTAACCCTCCACCAACCCACTTGCTGACATGTAGGGAGCACGTATGATTTGGTTTTATGGTTACCACCCAGCGTTGTAAATGGTTTCTTAGCTTAAGAGGAAACCATTTGGCTTGTCACTCAGTGTAAAGCTACCTGTAAAGGAAAGAAAAGCAATAAGAAGTGACAGGAAAGATGGGAGAAATAGGAAGAGAGGAGGACAGGCACAGAAAAAGAATGATAAAGGCTAAGGAAGAAGTAGGCAGCACTACATCAAGTGAGTGGATGATGGTTGCCACCACCTACCACCATGTACTCACATTTTCCATTTCCTCATCATCCAACCTCGCTGTACATTCACTGACTTCACTTCTCTCGATGACCATAACTTTACTTTTCCCTACATTCACCTTTAAATTCCGTTTCTTACACACTCTCCAAAACTCATCCACCAAGCCTTGCAGCTCCCCTTCATCTTCACTTAACATCTGCAAACAACAGTACAGGGAGTTTCCAGAGACTACCCTCTCTCACTAGGGTCACTCCAACATCCACTGCCCTACCTTGTATCTCTTTTATAACCTCATTCATGTACAGATTGAACAACCATGGAGACATGACATCCCTGTTTCAACCCAACCTTCAAAGAGAAAAATTCACTCAGTTCATCATTCACATGCACTGCAGCCTTAGCACCCTCATACATACTCTACACAGCATTCAACACCTTCCCAGCTACTCAATCTATTCATAATACTTTCCACAATCCTTGTCTATCCACCCTATCATATGCTTTCTCCAGATGCTTAAAGGCCGCCTACAACTTCTTTCCCTTCTCTAGAAACTTTTTCACTAAAGATCTAAGAATGAATATCTGATCTACACAACCTCTTCCCTTCCTAAAGCCACCCTGTTCTTCTCCAACTAATTCCTCTGTTATTTCCTTAACTCCGTCAGGTGCTTGAGTGTGCGAAAGTGGATGTATGTGGAATAACTGGAACTAAATGAAGAGGTGAGAGTGAGAGACAATGGGGGTATGGATGGGAAATATGTCACCTTTAAATTCCGTTTCTTACACACTCTCCAAAACTCATCCACCAAGCCTTGCAGCTCCCCTTCATCTTCACTTAACATCTGCAAACAACAGTACAGGGAGTTTCCAGAGACTACCCTCTCTCACTAGGGTCACTCCAACATCCACTGCCCTACCTTGTATCTCTTTTATAACCCCATTCATGTACAGATTGAACAACAATGGAGACATGACATCCCTGTTTCAACCCAACCTTCAAAGAGAAAAATTCACTCAGTTCATCATTCACATGCACTGCAGCCTTAGCACCCTCATACATACTCTTCACAGCATTCAACACCTTCCCAGCTACTCAATATATTCATAATACTTTCCACAATCCTTGTCTATCCACCCTATCATATGCTTTCTCCAAATGCTTAAAGGCCGCCTACAACTTCTTTCCCTTCTCTAGAAACTTTTTCACTAAAGATCTAAGAATGAATATCTGATCTACACAACCTCTTCCCTTCCTAAAGCCACCCTGTTCTTCTCCAACTAATTCCTCTGTTATTTCCTTAACTCCGTCAGATGCTTGAGTGTGCGAAAGTGGATGTATGTGGAATAACTGGAACTAAATGAAGAGGTGAGAGTGAGAGACAATGGGGGTATGGATGGGACATATGTGCAGGAGTAGGTGAAAATGAGAGGGCAAAAGAAGGAGTGTGTATTGTTGTGAGTAAAAGATTGAAGAAGAACATAAGACAGTACAGATCAGTTGGCTCAAAGATTGTGTGGGTTAGATTGAATGTTGGAATACAAATGTGGGCAATTGTGTGCGTGTATGCGCCAACCCAAGATCGTGCAAGCAGAGTGAGAGAAGAGTTCGTTCGGAAGGAATGAGAGAGTGTTTTTGATTGGTAATATGAAAGAGGTAAACAGTCATCACTCAAAGGATGAATAATAAATTGACAGATGATAGGAGCAAACCATAAATATTACCCTACAGTAGTAATGTACCTCTTTTTATTAAATTTCAAATGTATGTTGCTATTAGTATGTACAGAGCCAATAGCTCTTAAAATATTTCATTTCATTTTGAGAGTGTTGGGACCTCATAGTCAGTGTGATGTACTAAAAAGTGCTGAAGTTCATCCTTACTCTACAGGTGTCTAGCCAGGGAGCACTCAGTTGCAACAGCAGCAGTCAAGATGTGCTTAATGCTGATTCAAGGTCAAGGAGTATTTAGTGCAGTGTGGTGGGGCCTGCAGGGTGTACGGTATATGGAGAAGGTTGGAGGGCAGTGTGGAGGTAAGCAAACTACATGTTGTATTCCATCAGCTAATGAGACTTTCTAGCATCTCTTCCTTACCATAATATTCTCATATCATATTTGTCTTTGTATTTATTTTTTTGTGGACTAATAATGCATAAATAGCACACAGGAGATTGGTAACCTGTTCAGTCTGAGGACATCTTTTATTCTTGTGACTGCAAGACAGATATACTCAAGAAAATTCCCAAGTAATGAAGGGGTTAATGAAAACTATATCCAGCTCTTCTAGTTCCAAAAGTCATCCATAGTTGAATGTAGTTTTATAGAGGCAGCAATAATAGAATTTATTAAATTCCCTTGGCTGACCTTCATAACATGCCATTTGTGGAAATTGACTGGTAAGGAAGAGGTGTAAGTTAGCCTTCTACACTGATGAGAATGTAGCTTTTATTTATTTTTAAGGGGAAGGAGGGAGGATGGTGAGCAGATAAACAAACTACATTTGGTGATATTCATGCTTTGTATTGCTCTCACTCACTAGGTACAGCCACTATAACACTGACAAATAACCTTCGTATGGTTAAAAAAAACACGATGTATTTCATGTGAAGTATAAAACACTAGTTGTATTGCACATGAAGTAATTCTGACATGAATCACATTCATTGTTATTCTATGTGGGGATTACTTCACACTTGAATATACTGCATCTATATGCTAGAACATATAAAAAGTTAAGATAAATGTTTGTGAGAAGAAAGTTGGATGTGTTAGCTTTGAGTGAAACGAAGATGAAAGGGAAGGGGGAATCTATGTTTGGAAGTGTGAATGGAAGATTGTCAGGTGTTGATAGAGGAAGGGCAAGAGAAGGTGTGGCCTTGTTAGTGAGTCCGGAAGTACAGCAATGTGTGATTGAATGGAAGGAGGTGTCATCGAGACTGATGTGGGTGAAAGCGAAATTTGAACGTGAGTTGTGGGTGTTTGTGAGTGCATATGGGCCTGGTAGTGAAAGGGATGAACAAGAGAGGGGGTCGTTCTGGAATGATGTTGATGAGTGTCTGCAGAGTTTTGGAGCGAATGTGAATGTGGTAATGATGGGAGATCTGAATGCTAGAGTGGGAAATGTATCAGTTGAAGGCATAGTTGGTATGCATGGTGTGCCTGGAAGAAATGAAAATGGGGAACGAATGATAGCGATGTGTGTTGAACGAGAGATGGTGATTGGGAATACGCTGTTTGAGAAGAAAGATATTTATAAGTATACATGGGTGAGACAGGAGGGTGGAAGGGTTGTTGATAGAGCCTTGATGGACTATGTGGTTGTGTCTAGGAATGTAATAGGATGATTGTTGGATGTGAGAGTTCTGAGAGGGGAGGGTGGAGGTATGTCTGACCACTACCTGGTGGAGGGAAAGTTAAGAGTAGGTAAGAGATGGGTGAGAGCTAGGAGGGTTAGGTGTGGCAGGGAGGTTTTGAAAGTGAGTGAGTTAGATAAAAGAGAGAAAAAGATAGAGTATCAGGAGAAATTGAAAGATGAGTGGAACGCAGTGAAAGATCGGGAAAATGGCAGCTTGGAGGAGGAATGGCAGTTGTTTAAGAGTGCTGTGGTGGGGCATGCAGAAGAGGTCTGTGGTGTGAGACGTGTGGGTGGTGGTGTAAGAAAAGGAAGTGAATGGTGGTGCGAGGAAGTAAGTATGGCTGTGGCTGAGAAGAGACGTGCATATGAAGTGTGGCTGCAGAGGAAGGATGAGATGTCATATGAAAGGTATAAGGAAAAGAGGAATAGAGCGAGAAGGGCTGTGCGTGATGCTAAATTGGCAGCAGATGAGAGGTGGGGTAGGCGGCTGACAGAGAATTTTCAACAGAATAAGAAAATGTTTTGGGAGGAGGTGAAAAGGGTGCGAAAGGGAGAGTCTGGGAAGGAAGAACGAGTAAAAGCAGAGGATGGAAGGATGTTAATTGAGATGGATGCAGTAAGGAAGTGATGGCCAGAGTATTTTGAACGATTGTTAAATGTAGAGGAGGAAAGGGTGGCTGAGATTGTGGCGGATGGAAGGATGCAAGGAATAAATCTGTTGGAAGAGTTGAATGATTCTATGATCATGAAGGAGGAAGTGGAGAAGGCAGTAAAGGAGATGAAAACAGGGAAAGCTGCAGGTATGGATGGGTGTGCTGTGGAATGCCTGAAGGGTGGTGGAGTGACTATTGTTGACTGGTTAGTAAGATTGTTGAATGTGTGCTCTGAGAAAGGTATGGTGCCAATTGACTGGGCAAGTGCTTGTGTGGTCCCGTTGTATAAAGGCAAGGGTGATAAGTATGAATGTACTAGCTTTAGGGGTATAAGTCTGTTGAGTGTTGTAGGTAAGGTGTATGGTAGAGTGTTAATTATGAGAGGTAGAGAGGGTACAGAGGGAGTGATTAGTGATGAGCAGTGTGGCTTTAGGAGAGGGAGGGGATGTGTTGATCAGGTGTTTGCTGTGAGACAAGTGTGTGAAAAGTATTTAGCGAAAGGCAAGGATGTGTTTTGGGCATTTATGTATTTAGAGAAAGCGTATGATAGAATTGATAGGGAGGCTTTGTGGACTGTTTTAAGATTGTATGGACTTGATGGTAGGTTACTAAAAGGGGTGGAAAGTTTTTATGTAAATAGTAGAGCATGTGTAAGAGTGGGAAATGCTGTGAGTGATTGGTTTCCCGTGAGAGTGGGGCTGTGACAGGGATGTGTGATGTCGCCTTGGTTGTTTAATATTTACATGGATGGTGTTGTAAGGGAGGTTAATGCAAGAGTTTTAGGTGGTCTGAGTTTGGTAAATGTTGATGGTGGAGAGTGAAATGTGAAGCAGCTGCTGTTTGCAGATGATACTGCACTGATGACTGATTCAGAGGAGAGATTGAGACAGTTGGTAGAGGAGTTTGGAAGGGTGTGTGAAAGGAGGAAATTGAAAGTAAATTAGAATAAGAGTAAAGTGATGAAGTGTACGAGGTTGATAGATGGTAGGGGGATGAATATAGTTTTGAATGGTGAGTTGCTTGAGGAGGTAGATTGTTTTAAATAACTAGGGTCACATGTTGCTGTGGATGGAAGAATAGATGCAGAAGTGAAGTTTAGAATAAATGAAGTAGGAAAGGTGATGGGAGGAATGAAAAAAGTGTTTAAATGTCGTTCGCTTAGAATGGATGTAAAGAGAAGGCTGTATGAGGGTGTTGTGGTACCGACTGCATTATATGGGGCTGAAACATGGAGTATGGGTGTAGCAGAGAGGAAAAGTTTGAATGTAATGGAGATGAGGTGTCTGAGGAGTATGTGTGGAGTGACGCGTATGGATCGAGTGCGAAATGATGAAGTGCGAAGGAGAACTGGAGTTGTTCGGGAGATGGCTGGTAGAGTTGAGCAGAGGGTGTTGCGATGGTTTGGGCATATGGAGAGAATGGATGATGAGCGATTGGTGAAAAAGATAACTAGATCTGATGTGAGAGGTGTAAGGCTGAGAGGAAGACCACGAATAGGATGGATATACAGTGTGAAGAGAGCACTGGATGCGAGAGGGATGTCGGTTGAACAAGGAAGAGTGGCTGTGCGTGACAGAAATAAATGGAGAGAAATTGTGAATAAGTGATGACGCAGCCCTGAGGGGATATTCTCCCGCATTTGGTCTGATCAGCTAGTCAGGTCAGGTGCGGTAAGGGGATGGGTCTGTTATGATGTGGCAGGGGTAAACCAGTTCTGCTGTCGGGCCCTGCTGCGGATGTCACTGATTGCATTGCGCAGTTGACCCTTGGCCGGTGTGGTGCGGTGAGGATCTGTCCGTTCTCCCCTTTGGGGCTAAGATGCGAATGAATGTGTTTGAATGGATGAGTAAATGGGGAGTGTGTCGTCCTGTCTCGGCTACCTCCCTTTCCTTGGGGGAAGCAGCCTAGGTATATAGATAGATAGATAGTCTTTTAGAAAAAATAATTGTGCCAAGACCTTGTTAGGCAATGGCAGGTAGGTTGCTCAGTTCAGGTAGGAGTGATAAAGTCTAAAATTGTTCTAAAAAATATAAATAAAGAAATTAATAAAATAAAGGAACTCAGTATTGCCCTAAAGCTAGTTTGGCAGTTTCACAATCTTTTTTCATTAGTCTTAGATACAGTAGGTCGTTGTTACATGTCATGGTTATGTTTCATAATACCACAATTTTTTTTAAAATTTAACTATTTATGTCAACTGGGTGAAATTGGTAAGTCAGCTTTAATAGTGGCAGTGGAACTTTTAACAGTCAGTATTTTTTCTCTCGTCTGTCTATCTATCTATCTATAGCCCGACGCCCTAATCCCACAAAGGGTGGCCGCAGACAAAACGCCTCCAAGTCACTCTGTCTCCCACCATTTGACTACCCTCCCCCCAACTCACCCCCCCCTCCCTCATATACCTCTCAACTCCATCCCTCCACCTCATCCTCGGTCTACCCCTCTCTCTCCCTCCCTCCACCTTACCTACATACATCCTCTTAGTCAGTCGTTCATTCTCCATTCTCTTCACATGTCCAAACCACCTCAGTGTATTTCTCCTAATCTTCTCAACCACATCCACATCTACCCCACAACGTTCCTTCACTTCTTCATTCGTCAACCTGTCCCTCCACGTCACTCCACATGCTCCTCTCAAGTAACTCATTTCCACTACTCTCACTCTTGACTTGTTCCCCTCTTGCAAGGTCCACGTCTCGCTTCCATACGTCAGGGTAGGGATCACGATACTGTACTATCATGCAGTGACTTCTTAACTTCCATACTCACCTCCCTATTTCTCATCACTGCTTTCAGTGTACCAACAACCTTCCTTCCCTGCTGTACCCTTTCACGTACTTCATCCCCCACAGTTCCATCCTTACTCATCACACTACCCAAGTACTTACTGGTGAACAGTGAGGATATTAAAGATGCATGGAGAGAGCATTATAACCGGTTGTTGAATGAGGAGTTTGACTGGGACAGGGAAGGTTTGGAGCCAGCAGATCCAGTGTCTGGCCCTTGGCCTTTGATTGATACTGCTACTGTGAGTGAGGCAATAGGCAGGATGAGGGTGGGGAAGGCAGCAGGTGTGTCTGGGTTGACTGCCGAAATGTTGAAGGCCTCAGGCGATATAGGGGTGAGTTTAGTCACTGACCTGATAAATAGGATTATTTGTGAGTGTGTTGTCCCAGATGATTGGCTGAAGAGTGTAATTGTAAATGTGTATAAAGGGAAGGGTGATGCCCTGGAAAGAGGAAATTATAGAGGTATAAAGCTTTTAGATCAGATAATGAAGGTAATGAAGAGAGTTTTAGAAGGTATGATTAGCGAAAGAGTGAATATTAATGAGATGCAGTTTGGGTTTATGCCAGGTAGGGGGACCACTGATGCCATATTCATTGTTCGACAGCTTCAGGAAAAATATATTGGTAGGAGAAGGGATCTTTATTTTGTTTTTGTTGATTTGGAAAAGGCCTTTGACAGAGTCCCTAGAGAGGTGGTGAAGTGGGCAATGAGAAAGCTTGGCTTTTAGGAGTAGCTGGTTATGGTGGTTATAGCCATGTAGGTGGGTGCTCACACCCGGTAAGAGTGAATGGAGATTTGAGTGATGAGTTTTCTGTGAATGTTGGTGTGCATCAGGGGTCAGTCTTGAGTCCCATGTTGTTTATCATGGTACTTGAAGCCCTTTCACGTGACTTTGGAAACGGACTCCCGTGGGAGTTGTTGTATGCTGATGATTTGGTGTTGATTGCAGAGAATGAACGGGAGGCGGAGGAAAGGTTTAGGAAGTGGAGAGATGGTATGGGGCAAAAGGGTTTAAGGGTAAATGCAGATAAAACAAAAGTGATGATATCTAGGGTTGGTGGCGGTACTGTCAAAGACGAGGGAGAGTGGCCATGTGCAGTTTGCCACAAGGGCGTGGGAAGTAATTCCATCTTGTGCGGTGTGTGTGATAAATGGGTGCATAAGAGATGTAGTGGTATCAGAGGTAGACTGCGAGATAATGCTGATTTTATGTGTACGGCGTGCCGGGGTGAGCAGGTGGAGATCGTCAGACGTGATAGGATTGAACTTGCTGGTGAATCTCTTGAGTGTGTGGAAGAGTTTTGTTATTTAGGAGACATGTTGTGTACTGGAGGTGGGGCTGGAGGTAGCTCTGTGGCTAGGGTGAGAAGTGGTTGGAAGAAGTTCAGGGAGCTCCTGCCTCTCCTGACATTGAGAGGGCTCTCCCTACATGCTAAGGGGTCTTTGTATGCAGCATGTGTTAGGAGTGTAATGCTGTATGGCAGTGAGACCTGGGCAGTGAAGGAGGAAGATATTCGCCGGCTCAGACGTACAGAAATGACAATGATTAGTTGGATGTGCAGTGCATCCCTGCGTCCAAGGCCTGGAGGGGCTGGGTTTACAATGGAAGAGTTGACAGGTAGGATGGGACTGGAGTGTATTGGTGTTGTGATGAGGAGAGGTAGATTGAGGTGGTTTGGACATGTGGAGAGGATGGGGGATGATAATTGGGTGAGGAAGGTGAGAAGTGTTAACATTGGGGGTGGGGTTATGAGGGGTAGACCGAGAAAGACATGGGACGAGGTCATTAAGTGTGACCTTAGGGTTAAAGGACTGAACAGGGAGGCTGCAATGGATCATGCAGCGTGGAGAGCCGCCATTAGGTGACCAAGGCCGACGCATGCAAGCATGTTGGAGCCTTTAAAAACGAAACGAAACAAGAAAACGAAACGATTCTCCATATCCTCACCATCCAACCTCACTGTACATTCTGTGACTTCATTCCTCTCAAACACCATAACTTTACTTTTGTTTACATTAACTTTCAGCTTCCTCCTCCTACACACTGTCCCAAATTCATTCACCAAACCTTGCAACTCCCATTCATCTTCACTCAACAATACTGTATCATCAGCAAACAGCAACACCTGAAGCTTCCAAATCTCACCCTCATTCATTAGGGCCAGCCCCACATCCACTGCCCTACCTTGCACCTCCTTTACAACCTCATCCATATATATATTAAACAGCCATGGAGACATCACACACCCCTGTTTCAGTCCCACATTGAGATCAAAGAACTCACTCAGCTCACCATCCACTCGCACCGTAGCCCTAGCTTCCTCGTACATACTCTTCACAGCACTCAACAATTTCCCCTCCACTCCATATATTCTTAATACCTTCCACATACCTTGCCTATCTATTCTGTCATAAGCTTTCTCCAAGTCCATGAAGGCAGCATACACTTTCCTTCTCTTCTCTAGATACTTCTCCACTAAACATCTTAGAACAAATATCTGATCTACACACCCTTTTCCCTTCCCAAATCCCCCTTGTTCTTCTCCAACTAGCTCCTCTGTCATATGCCTAACCCTATCAATGAGTATTCTACCATATATTTTACCAGTCACACTAAGAAGGCAAATACCCCTATGGTTACCACATACTTCTCTCTCCCCTTTTCCTTTGTACAGAGGAACATTTATACCTGATTTCCAGTCCTCTGGAACCCTTCCCTCTTCCCAAGGCAATCTACGCAACTTCCATATCCACTCCACAGCAATCTCACCCCCATACCTAAGCATTTCACCACACACTCCATCAATTCCTGGGGCCTTTCCCAACTTAATCTTCTTCATCGCTTCCACTACTTCCTCCCTACTGATCTCTTCCTCCCTCCTTTCATTTCTTCTCCCAGCCATTCTCCAACCACTTATACTAACACTGCTCTCACTCTCTACATTCAACAAATCCTCAAAGTGCTCTTTCCATCTCCTCAATTTCTCTCTCTTCTCCATCAACAATCTATTATTCCTATCTTTCACTCCCCTATTATTTCCCCTTTCACACTGCCTTACTTTCTTTACCTCCTTGCAAAACAATTTCTTACTCTCCCTCCATTTCACACTCAGATTCCTCCCAAATTCTTCATCTACTTTCTTCTTACTCTCCTTCACCAGTCTCTTAACCTCCCTTCTCCTGCTCACATATACCTCTCTCTTCTCTCTCTCACATTCTCCCCTACCTCTACTCGCCAACCATTCACCATATGCCTTCTTCTTTTGTTCCACAGCTCGTTTCACCTCATCATTCCACCATGCTGTCCCTTGTACACCCTTGCATCTCCTCCTCACTCCACAAACTGCCTCACACGCTGCACCTATCTCTTCCGTGAATATCTTACATACATCTTCCACCCCTTCCATCTGCTCTAGCTCATACCTTCCCAATCTTTCTTTCACTATGCTCTTATACTCTGTCATTTTCTCACTATCTTGCAATTTCTCCACTCTTCTCACAGGAGCTGCTTCCTCCTGTCTTCCCCTTCGCCTCCTCAACCACTTTCTTTGCATCTTTACCTTGGCCATCACTAAGTGATGGTCCGAGACTCCATGCCCCCACCCTCTCCACACTCTTGCATCCAACACTTGTCTTCTCATTCGCTCATCCACACACACGTAGTCTATCATTGCCTTTCGTTCAACAAGTTCACCATCCATCCTCCTCATTACTCTCCATGTATACCGGTGGATCATCTTATAACGAAAGTAGGTGTTGGCAATTGCCAACCCCTTATAGTCTATCTATCTATCTATTGCCAGACGCCTCAATCCCGTTTGGGGTGGCCACAAACAAATCGCCTCCAAGTCGCCCTGTCCCCCGCCATTTCACTGCCCTGCTCCCAACTCACATCCCCCTCTCTCATATACCTCTCCACCCCATCCCTCCATCTCATCCTCGGCCTCCCCCTCCCTCTTCCCCACTCCACCTCACTCACATACACTCTCTTCGTCAGTCTTTCACCCTCCATCCTCTCCACATGGCCAAACCACCTCAGTGTGTTCCTCATAACGCTTCCTATCACATCCACATCCACACCACAACGCTCCTTTATATCCTCATTCGTCAGCCTGTCTCTCCACGTGACTCCACAGGCTCCTCTTAAATAACTCATTTCCACTGCTCTCACTCTTGACTTGTGTCCTTCCAACAATGTCTAAGCTTCACTTCCGTACGTTAGAGTTGGTATCACAATACTGTCATTTAGTAACTTTTTCACTTCCATGCTTACTTCCCTGTTTCTTATCAATGCTTTCAAGGAACCAGCAACCTTTCTTCCCTGCTGTACCCTTTCAAGCACTTCACCCACCAAACCTCCATCCTTACTCATCACACTACCCAAATACTTAAACGTACTTACATTTTCCAATTCCTCACCATCCAACCTCGCTGTACATTCACTAACTTCACCTCTCTCAAAGACCATCACTTTACTCTTCCCTACATTCACCTTTAGGTTCCGTTTCTTACACACTCTCTCAAACTCATCCACCAAGCCTTGCAGCTCCCCTTCATCTTCACTCAACAACACAGTATCATCTGCAAACAACAGTACAGGGAGTTTCCAAACACTATCCTCTCTCACCAGGGCCACTCCAACATCCACTACCCTACCTTGTACCTCTTTTATTACCCCATCCATGTACAGATTGAACAACCATGGAGACATGACACATCCCTGTTTCAAACCAACTTTCAAAGAGAAAAATTCACTTAGTTCACCATCCACACGCACTGCAGCCTTCGCACCATCGTACATACTCTTCACAGCATTCAACAACTTCCCATCTACTCCATATATTCTTAACACTTTCCACAATCCTTGTCTATCCACCCTGTCATATGCTTTCTCCAAATCCATGAAAGCTGCATACAACTTCTTTCCCTTCTCTAGAAACTTTTCCACTAAAGATCTAAGAATGAATATCTGATCTACACAACCTCTTCCCTTCCTAAAGCCTCCCTGTTCTTCTCCAACTAATTTCTCTGTTCTTTCTCTAACTCTGTCTATAAGTATCCTACCATACACTTTTCCTATTATACTAAGAAGACAAATGCCCCTATGATTACCACACACTTCTTTTTCCCCTTTTCCTTTGTACAAAGGAATAATTATACCTGACTTTCAATCCTCCGGGACTCTACCTTCCTCCCAGGCCAATCTGCACATCTTCCACATCCATTCTATTACTATCTCTCCCCCATGCTTCAGCATTTCACCACACACTCCATCAATTCCTGGGGCTTTCCCCGATTTAACTTTCTTCATTGCTTCCACAACTTCTATCCTACTGATTTCTTCCTGTCTTCTCACCTCCCTCCTTCTCCCAGCCATTCCCCAGCCACTTATACTCGCATTACTTCCATCCTCTACGTTCAACAATTCCTTAAAGTGTTCTCTCCATCTGCTCACTTTTTCTCCCTTCTCCACTAGTAATCTACCATTTTTATCTTTCACTCCCCTGCTAACTTCACTTCCACCCTGTCTTACTCTTTTCACTTCTCTCCAGAACATTTTCTTACAGTCCCTCCACTTTACACTCAAATTCCTTCCAAATTCCTCATCCACTCTCTTCTTACTCTCTCTTACTAATCTTTTCACCTCTCTCTTTCTTTCCACATATAACTCTCTCTTCCGCCTCGCAACTTCTTCCACGCCCCTATTTCTCATCCATTCATTGTATGCTTTCTTCTTTTGTGCCACAGCCTGTTTCACCTGTTCAGTCCACCACGCTGTTCCTTGCACCCCCCTCTGTCTTCTCTTCCTTCCACACACCACATCACATGCTGCACATATTTCTTCTGTAAATATCTTACACACACCTTCCACGTCTCCCATCTGCTCCAATTCATATTTGCCCAATC
>NW_027644762.1:0-24990 GCF_032717465.1 Coenobita brevimanus | reverse complement strand
GTTCCTCCACTTCTCTCTTATACTCTGCCTTTTTCTCATCCTCTTGTAACCTTTCCACTCTCCTTGAAACTACTCCTTCCTCTCGTCTTTCCCTTCTTCTATTCCTCCATCTTACTTGCATTCTAATTCTGGCCACCACCAAGTAGTGGTCAGAAAGTCCACTCCCCCAACCTCTATACACTCTTGCATCCTTTACACATCTTTGCATCCTTTCATCCACACACACATAATCAATCATTGCCTTCCTTTCATTCAGTTCACCACCCACCCTTCTCATCACTTGCCATGTATACCTGTGGATCATTTTATGCCTGAAGAGGGTATTGGCTATCACGAACCCCCTCCCAGCACAAATGTCCACTAACGCACTCCCATTCTCATCTATCTCAGCAGGCACACCCCACTCACCAACTATTCTATCCACCTTCACATTCCCAACTTTACCATTCATATCACCAATCAAAAACACTCTCTCATTCCTTCCAAACTTTTCCATGCACACTTCCACATTTGTCCAGAACTCTTCTCTCACTCTTCTAGCACGATCTTGCATTGGTGCATACACACACACAATCGCCCACATTTGTATTCCAACTTTCAACTTTACCCACACAATCTTTGACCCAACTGATCCATACTGTCTTATGCTCCTCTTCCATCTTTTACTCACAACTATACATACTCCTTCCTTTGCCCTTTCAGTCTCACCTACTCCTGCACATATACCCCATCCATACTCCCATTCTCTCACACTTTCTCCTTTACATTTTGTTTCAGTTATTCCACATACATCCACTTTCGCACCCTCAAGCACCTGGACAATCTCTCTCTCTTTCACCTCATCATATACAAAATCCATGGTTAAAATCTGCAGACTGTATTCTTTATTTAACTTAGTAACCATCCTGTTTAATATATGTGAATATATTTCTATATATAAAAAATGGAGAATTAAATTATGATGATGCTGATTTAAAACAAAACTCAAATTTTTACCATAAGTATTTCCTGTTCCTTCTGCCTGTGGGTGACTCTACACTGAGTGACAAGCCAAATGTTTCCTGTACACCAGGAAACCATTTACTACGCTGGGTGGTAACCATATAACCAAATTTTGGCGCCTGGTGGTTTAGTGAGTAATTATTGCACTCCAGTCGGATTGAGGCGGTGAAGGTTTATATCCAAGGGGTGGTTGGGGTTGATTGCTCATGTAATGCCACTCAGGGATGAATGAGGCTGGTCACTCTCATCTTAAATATCAGGACCAACTGCTTAGCCCCGGGCCCGTACGCTCCTCATGGGGCAATGTAGGATTGGATGATGGATGGATGGCTACCTGCTTCTGTAACTTTGATGCAGATAAAATCTGCATCCCCTCTGTTCACTCTCTGGAGAATTTGCATTGGCTGATGGTTTTAAGGAGGCAGGTACACTTGCCAAGTGCAGAAGGTAAATATAAATTCATCTCCCAACACAGATATACCCTCTATTCTTTGTTCACATTGTCCTACCCTGTATTTTTCCTCTCTACAAACCCCATCATCCAGTCCCTATTGACTGAAGGCTTTTCCTGTTTCAATAGCTGTATGTTACTTCTTTTTGTACATGGCTATAACTGTGGCCTACTTTGCCCAAATAATGTAGCTACTGTGTTCTAGTCCACATGCTTCTAACTATATGCGTTCCCTCTGTCCTTCACTCTGTATCTCTCTGCCTTATCTTGTCCATCTGTCCATATTTTAGTTTTGCTTTGCCTCACTCTGCCTAACCTCTTCCCCTCTAAACTCTCATTTTTCCTCATTCTTCAATCATTTATTTCACCCAGCTTCACCCATCCTCTCAATCTCTCCCTGCTTTCCTCTGCCTCACCCTGCCTCACCCCTTTCCAGTTTACAGGAAACATCTCCGATGGTTTTAGTCAATATTGCATTAAGACGTATTAACTTAAGAACTAGTGTTAGCATTTGTTAGAAAAAAGTAAAAGTTAAATACAGTATCACTGATGTCAAACACCATAGAAAAAAAAAAAAAGAGTACAGTACATTAAAAAATAGAGCATTCAAAAAAAAAAAAAAAATGCTTGCACGTATGTCTTTTTTGTTTTCACAATTGTACAGTAAGGCACAATGAGAATACTGTATCACATCCTGTCAGCAATCCCAAAAATGCAGGGCTGAAGTCTTTAATGGCTTTGGAGGTATCTTAATACCTTTTCCCTACCAGTTTACTCTGTTTATTACACCTCAGTACCAGTATCCTTTTGGCTCTTATTAATACAACCTGTGGCAGCTTTCCATGCTGTTCAATTTCTAACAGTCTAAATAAAAATACAGTATGCTGTAGATGATGCCCCTGAGCTAAAGAAGTAAAGGCAGTTTCCTTTTTTTCAGTGACAAGTTTAGCTTGATAGTTTGTATCTTCTCTATATTCCAAGCTTACTCACTTATGCCAAGAGTACTGTACAGGTAGTTTGGTGATCATTAAGCAGATCATCATTTTGCAGAATTTTTCCCCAACCAAAGATTGAGGTGAAGATTTTTTTCTGATTTTTTCTTTGTTCTTCCATGCTTGATGTTTTTTCCCATTGGTATGCAATTTTCCCAGTTCTTGCATAATTTTGTTGATAAGTACTTATGAACAGTGCACAAAATATACTTTTTGTGGGGTGGATTACTTTTGAAAGCATGGGTGATGTGTGATTGTCTCATTAATTACTCGTACTTTTGTGCATTCTTTTTATTTGTTTATGGATCCTACCTCATTTCGTATGTGAAGATTAACCCTCCAGAGCCCAGTGTCCCCTGTAGGTTACACAAGTTTGTCTGGATGTGGATTATTAACCTTTATTACTTTGTCCTTAAATTTTGGTTTTCTATGGAGCTCAAGCATGTCTGTTTTCTTTGATATAATCAGTGTGGCCCACTGTTTACATATGAAGCTATAGGAAGAGGTGAAAGAGGGAGTGTTGAAGTCTTTTCACCTAATTATTGAGTACTCTACTCATTATGGCTACCAGAAAAGTAAAGGGGTAAGTGATGGTAACTCAGTGTCTCTTTTGAACAGCCTAAATAGTTGCTAAATAACAGCAAACCACCTAAATAACCATATGATGACTGACATCAACTTATTCCCTTGTACAAAGGAAAAGGGGAAGAAGAAGTGTGTGTGGTAATCATAGGGGCATTTGTATTCTTAGTATAATAGGAAAAGTGTATGGCAGGATACTTATAGACAGAGTTAGAGAAAGAACAGAGAAATTAGTTGGAGAAGAACAGGGAGGTTTTAGGAAGGGAAGAGGTTGTGTAGGCTTCTTGATTGTTTTTTTAGTTAGTTGTTTTCCGGGGAGGGGCACTAACCCTCCGCCAACCCTTTTAGTCGCCTTTTACGACAAGCAGGGATACTGAGCACAAGCTAATACTGTGAAACCTGTGCCCAGTAACAACAGATGATTTTATGGTTTTCTATGGTTTTATTTCATGGTTTACAGTTTATATGTCCTTGAATATATTGTAATCTTTGATTATTTATTTGTTGATTATTGATTGAACTGCTATTTAGATTATTCATAGTTTTTTATTTTCGGTCTGAGTCTTGAAGAGGCAGTTGAATTACTAGAGAAACTAGACAATGAGAACCAGGGTCCAGATGAAGATATTAGGGGCAGAGATGTAGAGGAAATCACAATTTTCCCTCCAGTAGATGGGGCTGAAACAGATAATGATTCAGATGATGAAAATTCTGGAAACCTGAACCACCTTACTTCATCTCAGTTAGTGTCAGAATGTGAGTTAAAAGTAGCTGTCAGGGAGGCACGAGACAGTACAAATGAGAATAATGAGGATAAATGTAAATCAAGGAACAAGAAAACAAACAGACTCTGGAAAGCTAATGTAGAACTCCCTAAATTATCTGTACCTGAGCAAGATGTGCAAGTGAATGACACTCTGGGAGAGTTTATGACGCCTACTGAATGTTTTGAACTCGGCTTTGACAAGTCATTGGTGAAGCTATTAGTGGATATGTCAAATAGATATGCATCTCAGAAAAACCCTGAGCTACAGGTGACTGAAAGTGAGATGAAGGTGTATATAGGAATCCTTTTGTTGATAGGATATCTAACTCCAAAAAACATACACATGTTTTGGGAGACAAAATCTGACACCCACAATCAACTGGTTTCAAATAGCATGAGAAGGGGGCGATTTTTTGAGATTCACAAATACCTACACACATGTGACAATGAGCAACTCCCTGATAATGACAAATTTGGAAAAGTGAGACATTACTTTGATCATTTGAATGAATGTTTTGTGAAAAATTCAAGGTACCGGTATGTAATAACTAGTAACATATCTATTGATGAGACAATGGTGCCATATTATGGGCATCATGGCAGTAAACAGCATATACATGCAAAACCAATTAGATTTGGATATAAATTATGGTCAGCTGCAACTCCAGGAGGATATCTGGTATATTTCATACCATACCAGGGATCAAAAACAGCCCCACTGCCAGATCAACTGAGGCTAGGACTTGGTGCTTCTGTTGTTTTGTCTCTCACATCTCACTTACCTAAGACAATCAAGTCATACAGTCTTTATTTTGACAACTTTTTCATTAGTCTGCCACTTCTGGATGAACTTACTGAACTGGGACACAAAGGAACAGGAACAATCCGAGAGAACAGAACTGAGAAGTGTCCTTTGGAAAGTCCACAAGTGATGAAGAAAAAGGCAAGAGGATCAATGACCATGAGAACAACAAAAAATATAAGTGTTGTCAGGTGGAATGATAATAATATTGTGACTTTGGCATCTAACTGTCATGGATGTCGGCCTGTTACAAAAGCAGACAGAATAGCAACTGTGAATAACAAGAGACAGAAAATCAAAGTTGACTGCCCACATGTAGTGACCATGTACAATAAGCATATGGGAGGAGTGGATCGATTTGACCAAAATGTAGACTCACAAAGGGTGGCATTTAGAGGAAAGAAATGATGGTATCCTCTATTTGCATTTGGAATTGATGCAGCTTGTCAGAATGGGTGGCAGATTCATAAAGTGTGTGCTACTAGTAAAATGACATATTGTGACTTTAGGTGATCAGTGGTGCAGGGTTACCTTGGAACTTACTAGTCACCACCCACAAAATCACCATACTGTAGTGGTAGAGGGGAAAAAGAGTGCATCAGAAAGTACGCACTGATGATGATATAACTGGTCATGTACAAGACTCCTGCAACCAAGCTCGATGTGCAGAGTGTCACAGGCATACCAGAATCATGTGCAAAAAGTGCAAAGTACCTCTTCACATTCACTGCTTTTATGTTTTCCATTCCAAATAGACTAACCTAGTTTACTGTTGGGTTTTTTTATCTCTACATTGATTACTTATATGTGTTTAGTCAAGTTTCATTTGCTTTGATTCAGAACCTACAGTATTTTTTTTATGGACAAATGGCATCACGATTATGATTTTTTTTCCTGTATACATAATACTTGTATCTATTGAATAATTCATTATGAATGCAGATATGAAATGTGAGTACTTTGGTATTTCAACCAGAAGGAAATCTTTTTCTCTTTTGGCATAGTTTAGACACTTATAGTCGTTACTGTTCTGTTCGAGCTGGCTGGATGAATCTTGTGAGGAGAAGTGCATGATCAGGGATTTGGCACCCCTTTTTAGCGTGGTATCGTCTGGATTGACTCTGTTGGATACGTTTGTGTGAAGCTACAGAACATGGTGAATGTTTTTAGCGTATCCGATAGAGCCAGGATTCTGGGGGCTTGAATGATGAACGTATGGAAGTATAACCCATTGGATTGGGCAAATTTGGGCTGTCTGGACGTTGCTACTCCTCACTCTGCCCAAGGGTGGGAAAGGAGGTCCTGTTTCTTGATATTTCCCAAGTTGACCTGTCAATGAAGTTTCAATATCTAACACGCTCCCCCAAACTCATCCAACAAGCCTTGCAACTCCCCTTCATCTTCACTTAACAACACAATATCACCTGCAAACAACAGTACAGGGAGTTTCCACACACTACCCTCTGTCATTAGCGCTGCTCCAACATCTGCTGTCCTACCTTGTATCTCTTTTATAACCCCATCCATATACAGATTGAACAACCATGGAGACATGACACGTCCCTGTTTCAATCCAACCTTCAAAGAGAACAATTCACTCAGTTCCCTATCCACATACACTGCAGCCTTAGCACCCTTATACATACTCTTCATGGCTTTCAACAACTTCCCATTTACTCCATGTATTCCTAATACTTTCCACATTCCTTGTCTATCCACCCTGTCACATGCTTTCTCCAAATCCGTGAAGCCACATACAACTTCTGTCTGTTCTCTACAAACTTCTCCACTAAAGACCTAAGAATGAATATCTGATCTGCACGACCTCATCCCTTCCTAAAACCTCCCTGTTTTTCAACTAATTCTTCTGTTATTTCCCTAACTCTGTCAGTAGGTCTCCTACCATACACTTTTTCCCCTTTTCCGTTGTACAGGGGAATGATTATACCTTACTTCCAATCCTCCGGGACTCTGCCTTCCTCCCAGGCCAGTCTGCACATCTTCCAAATCCATTCTACTGCCAGTAATGAAAATACTCCACCCCTTAGTATGAGAACCCCTTATCTCAAGCCCATCTTATGTCTTTCTATGGTGTTTGTGCCTTATTGTGTCTTCACTTTCTATTAATCTAACCATGCCTGTGTGTGTTTCTGATACACAGCATATTTAGTTGGTCTGTGTTATTGTCAAAGGGAAAATTTGGGATTGCACTTGGGATGCCCGGTACTGTAGGGTAAATCCCATAGGTAGTGTGCTTTTGTTATTGTGCAAGTTCTTTATCACACACCAAGCCTTGTACCAGTTATGCATGATAACCAAGGGATCACAGTACCGTATATAAACGTGTGTTGCCAGGTGAGCTTGACTGTGACATTTTCTCTCATTTTTCTGTGTCTGTCCTCATCTCTTCCTATTTCTGCCATCATTTCTGTCACTTTTTGTCAATCTTGTTTTCTTTTTCAAGTGGCTTTACATTGATTGACAAGCCAAAAAGTTTCCTAGATCCCAGGAAACCATTTACAACATTGGGTGGTAACTATATAACCAACCCATACATGTTCCCTATGTGTCAGCAAGTGCGTTGGTGGTGAGTTAGTTTCCCTCCATATAAAATAACTAACTTGCAGCCAAACGACCACCTATTACGGGATTATGGTGTCTGGCAATAGATATATAGGTAGATAGACAAGTACAGTGTCCTTGAGTTAGTGAGTAATGTGGTGTGGATGTTTTTCAGGAGTGGAAGGATTGCCATTGCTGGTGACTCAACTCTGGCCATTTCTACCTCTTCACCAAGTATAGCCGCCATCCATGACTGGACTAAACCACATATCTGCAGTTGGTACAACACATCAAGTTAAGCCACAGTGGAATGAAGGTTAGTATTGCTTTGCAGTTCTGTAGCAATTATCAGTCATTGGTATCATTATCCATGTGTAGTTTTCTTTGGGGCAGAGGGCAGTGAAATGGCAGGGGCAGGGCGACATGTAGGTGATTTGTCAGTGCCCACCCCTTACAGGATTAAGGCGTCTGCTTAGATAAATATAGTTTTCTTTGAACTATAAAAGGCACACCCAATCTCTTGGAAGCAGATTTTACAAGAGATGTAATATGATCTTTCCAAGATACATCCCAAGTAAGTGAAACCCCAAACATGTTCAAGGATGATGCAGGATTAAGCTGAATATTATTAAACATTAGTGTGTACACCTGTGGAAGATTTTGCGGGTTGATAAGTGTAAAAACTGAGTCATTGATGCATTAAAAACAATCAGATTATTTTTACCCCAGTCAGCGATATGAGCTAAGTCAGACATTTGGTTTGCCATAGCCTCATCCCTTGTTTGTTCAAGTAACTGCTGAGATGGAAGTTGCGGGAACCAAATAGAAAGGTGAAGGGTGGAGTCATCAGCATACGAGTGGATAGGGTTAGATGTACTGCTTAGAAAGTCATTGATGAATAAAAGGAAGAGAGTTGGTAATAGGACAGAGCCCTGAGGAACACCACTGTTGATAGATCTAGGAGGAGAACGATGGCCTTCTACAACAGTGGCTATAGAATGACCAGAAAGGAAGCTAGAGATGAAGGCACAGATAGAAGGATAGAAACCGTAAGAGGGCAGTTTGGAAATTAAAGATTTATGCCAGACTCGATTGAAAGCCTTTGAGATGTCAAGTGCAATGGCAAAGCTTTCACCAAAGTCCCAAAAGGAGGATGACCAGGAGTCTGAAAGGTAGGTTGGTAGTGGGTGTGTGCTTAGGCTGTTGCAAGAGGCAGACTGAGGAAGACTTGGGAAAAGGTCATAGAGGGTGACCTAACAAGTGAGAGACTGATTAGGGAGGCTGCTGGATATTGAGCAGTGTGGGGAGAGCAAGAGTTTAGTTATCATTCTGCATTATCTGCATATTATTTAAAATGTGTGTGTGTGTGTGTAAAGCAATATTATTCACCAGATTTCAGGACGGACTATTGCTTACCCTATCTGAGGTCAAGGAAAGAGAGCAAAAATTATATACATCACTTCAGAAGTCATTAAGGAGGCATTACACAGAAGGACACAAGTAATCAGGCCCATCAGGTGGTTAGGCCTTTCACACAACACCCAACACTGGCTCGGGTCCTCTGAAGTTCCTCCTGGTACTGCCACCTAGACACCGTAGATACTGCACCACAGCTACACAATTCACACCCAGGACGCCTCCCTAGCCTGGCCCTTGACGTGGGTCGGGTCCTGCCTCCTAGATTGGAAAACGATAAGAATTAGCACAGCCCACAAAACACTTAGGTATATCACAGATGACACCCAAGTCGTAAACACAAAGTATTGATGGATCACTATATAAAATCAAGTTAAGTATTTCAGAAAGTTTTCTGATATCTTAAATCAAAATATAGTTAAAGCAGAAAGCACTGTGTAATCTTACCGTCCAGTATGGAGGTAGAGAAACTAGTGAGGAAGAAGGTCTCTAGGCCGAATGAGAATGGTTCTTGTCCAGTTCAACTACCGAAGTAATGAGATAGTTGATTCATGATCTCAGAATGAATCAGCATTAAATTCATAATCAAACAAAATCTCGAAAAGGGGAGTACTTCTGGAGCACTGATCGAACCCCATTTACGTGAATGAACCATAACCTGTTAAAACATCCCTAAGTAACTGTTTCGATCCCAAACTATCTGTATCAGACTACAGAATAAATTATACTGAAGACAAGGAATCTAAACAAATACACTCAGGAAGCCTAAGAAACAACTCTAACTTAAGTATACCTATCTTATCCCTCGTACGCATATAATAGCGAGCACGTTCGGCGAGAACGTGTTCGGGGCAAACCTAGTGCATACTGCTGGTGCAGTACTACTTGCAAATATAGTAATACTGTACCTCAGTATACAATACCCTGGCTTAACGATGGTAGAAATTGCACTATATCCTGCCTAATGATGGCCAAACCCCTGTTTAATTATGGATTTTGAGTTTTTTTAACTGATTTTGATGATAATTTAGACAAAAATTGTGTTTAGATTGATTTATAAACTGTTTTTAGACTTAGATTAATGTGTTTTAGCCATAGGTGGGGTGAACATTGTCATTTTAGGGTACAGTTTACTAAGCTTAAATTTTTTCCAGACTTATATTTGACAATTTTTTTACTTTATTGGTTGGTTTTAGTGAGCTATTTACAGGTGTTAGGCTTTGGTTAGCTTCCTTGACAGCTGTTAAGCCATTTAGATTGGGTTTAAACTTGTTTTTTGGTTCATTTGGGTGGGTTTTGGGCTTGGTTTGGATGGAAACCCAAGGTACGTGTTAAAAGTACACCGATATATTATCATACCCCGCCTGATGATGGGGTTTTACCTAACCATTTACTTCATTAAACCGGGGTATGCCCGTACAGGACAAGAACTTGCTAGCCTAGTGCAGAGTTTAGCAGATGGTTGTGAGCATTGCATCTTGAGAGTAAATATAGAAAAGAGAAAAGTGATTGTTATTGAGAGAGAAGGTTACTCCCAGTGCGATGTTGCGGTGAATCGAGAGAGACTGGAATTGGTGAAAGAGTTCAGTTACTTGGGTACAGTGATAGAAGAGAGAGGAAAATGTGCAAAAGAAGTTGAAAGTAGAGTGACACAAGGAAAAGTAGCTGGTGCAATGAAGGCCTTGATAAGAAACAGAGGCTTGAGAGTTGCAGCTACATGAGGCTTACATAAAGGAGTGTTAGTGCCAATTTTGACATGAGACTGCAGTGTGGCATGAAAATGAAAAGTCAAGAGTGAGAGCAACTAAGATGAGACTGCTGAGAAATGTATGTGGAGCACCGAAGGTGGACAGGATACGAAATAATGTGATTCGTGAAAGATGTGGAGTGAGGAAGTCGGTGGACACCAGAATTGAAGAGAGTGTACTGAGTGGAGAGAATGGATAACAACAGAGTGGTGAAAAAGGTATAGCTGAGTGAATTTGAAGAAGGGAGGAGGTGAGGTAGGCCAAGGAGAAGGTGGAGAGATATGGTGGATGAGTTTGTGAGGAAGAGAGGTTTGGAAGTCTGTGAGGCTAGGGAACTGACAAGAGACCGGGCTGGCTGGATGAATGTTGTGAGGAGAAGTGCATGATCAGGGATTTGGCACTCCTTTTTAGCGTGGTATCGTCTGGATTGACTCTATTGGATACGTTTGTGTGAAGCTACAGAACATGGTGAATGTTTTTAGCGTATCCGATAGAGCCAGGATTCTGGGGGCTTGAATGATGAACATATGGAAGTATAACCCATTGGATTGGGCAAATTTGGGCTGTCTGGACGTTGCTACTCCTCACTCTGCCCTAGGGTGGGAAAGGAGGTCCTGTTTCTTGATATTTCCCAAGTTGACCTGTAAATGAAGTTTCAATATCTAACACGCTCCCCCAAACTCATCCAACAAGCCTTGGAACTCCCTTTCATCTTCACTTAACAACACAATATCACCTGGAAACAACAGTACAGGGAGTTTCCACACACTACCCTCTGTCATTAGCGCTGCTCCAACATCTGCTGTCCTATCTTGTATCTCTTTTATAACCCCATCCATATACAGATTGAACAACCATGGAGACATGACACGTCCCAGTTTCAATCCAACCTTCAAAGAGAACAATTCACTCAGTTCCCTATCCACATACACTGCAGCCTTAGCACCCTTATACATGCTCTTCATGGCTTTCAACAACTTCCCATTTACTCCATGTATTCCTAATACTTTCCATATTCCTTGTCTATCCACCCTGTCACGTGCGTTCTCCAAATTCGTGAAGCCACATACAACTTCTGTCTGTTCTCTTCAAACTTCTCCACTAAAGACCTAAGAATGAATATCTGATCTGCACAACCTCATCCCTTCCTAAAACCTCCCTGATTTTCAACTAATTCTTCTGTTATTTCCCTAACTCTGTCAGTAGGTCTCCTACCATACACTTTTTCCCCTTTTCCTTTGTACAGGGGAATGATTATACGTGACTTCCAATCCTCAGGGACTCTGCCTTCCTCCCAGGCCAGTCTGCACATCTTCCAAATCCATTCTACTGCCAGTAATGAAAATACTCCACCCCTTAGTATGAGAACCCCTTATCTCAAGCCCATCTCATGTCTTTCTATGGTGTGTGTTCCTTATTGTGTCTTCACTTTCTATTAATCTAACCATGCCTGTGTGTGTTTCTGATGCACAGCATATCGTAATGTATGTATTTAGTTGGTCTGTGTTATTGTCAAAGGGAAAATTTGGGATTGCACTTGGGATGCCCGGTACTGTAGGGTAAATCCCATAGGTAGTGTGCTTTTGTTATTGTGCAAGTTCTTTACCATACACCAAGCCTTGTACCAGTTATGCATGATAACCAAGGGATCACAGTACCGTATATAAACGTGTGTTGGCAGGTGAGCTTGACTGCGACATTTTCTCTCATTTTCTGTGTCTGTCCTCATCTCTTCCTATTTCTGCCATCTTTTCTGTCACTTTTTGTCAATCTTGTTTTCTTTTTCAAGTGGCTTTACATTGATTGATAAGCCAAAAAGTTTCCTAGATCCCAGGAAACCACTTACAACATTGGGTGGTAACTATATAACCAACCCATACATGTTCCCTATGTGTCAGCAAGTGGGTTGGTGGTGGGTTAGTTTCCCTCCATGTAAAATAACTAACTTGCAGCCAAACGACCACCTATTACAGGATTATGGTGTCTGGCAATAGATATATAGGTAGATAGGCAAGTACAGTATCCTTGAGTTAGTGAGTAATGTGGTGTGGATGATTTTCAGGAGTGGAAGGATTGCCATTGCTGGTGACTCAACTCTGGCCATTTCTACCTCTTCACCAAGTTAGCTGCCATCCATGACTGGACTAAACCACATATCTGCAGTTGGTACTACACATCAAGTTAAGCCACAGTGGAATGAAGGTTAGTCTTGCTTGCAGTTCTGTAGCAATTATCAGTCATTGGTATCATTATCCATGTGTAGTTTTCTTTGGGGCAGAGGGCAGTGAAATGGCAGGGGCAGGGCGACATGTAGGTGATTTGTCAGTGCCCACCCCTTACAGGATTAAGGCGTCTGCTTTGATAAATATAGTTTTCTTTGAACTATAAAATGCACACCCAATCTCTTGGAAGCAGATTTTACAAGAGATGTAATATGATCTTTCCAAGATACATCCCAAGTAAGTGAAACCCCAAACATGTTCAAGGATGATGCAGGATTAAGCTGAATATTATTAAACATTAGTGTGTATACCTGTGGAAGATTTTGCGGGTTGATAAGTGTAAAAACTGAGTCATTGATGCATTAAAAACAACCAGATTATTTTTACCCCAGTCAGCGATATGAGCCAAGTCAGACATTAGGTGTGCCATAGCCTCATCCCTTGTTTGTTCAAGTAACTGCTGAGATGGAAGTTGCGGGAACCAAATAGAAAGGTGAAGGGTGGAGTCATCAGCATATGAGTGGATAGGGTTAGATGTACTGCTTAGAAAGTCATTGATGAATAAAAGGAAGAGAGTTGGTAATAGGACGGAGCCCTGAGGAACACCACTGTTGATAGATCTAGGAGGAGAACGATGGCCTTCTACAACAGCGGCTATAGAACGATCAGAAAGGAAGCTAGAGATGAAGGCACAGATAGAAGGATAGAAACCGTAAGAGGGCAGTTTGGAAATTAAAGATTTATGCCAGACTCGATTGAAAGCCTTTGAGATGTCAAGTGCAATGGCAAAGCTTTCACCAAAGTCCCAAAAGGAGGATGACCAGGAGTCTGAAAGGTAGGTTGGTAGTGGGTGTGTGCTTAGGCTGTTGCAAGAGGCAGACTGAGGAAGACTTGGGATAAGGTCATAGGGGGTGACCTAACAAGTGAGAGACTGATTAGGGAGGCTGCTGGATATTGAGCAGTGTGGGGAGAGCAAGAGTTTAGTTATCATTCTGCATTATCTGCATATTATTTAAAATGTGTGTGTGTGTGTGTGTAAAGGAATATTATTCACCAGATTTCAGGACGGACTATTGCTTACCCTATCTGAGGTCAAGGAAAGAGAGCAAAAATTATATACATCTATTCACAAGTCATTAAGGAGGCATTACACAGAAGGACACAAGTAATCAGGCCCATCAGGTGGTTAGGCCTTTCACACAACACCCAACACTGGCTCGGGTCCTCTGAAGTTCCTCCTGGTACTGCCACCTAGACACCGTAGATACTGCACCACGGCTACACAATTCACACCCAGGACGCCTCCCTAGCCTGGCCCTTGACGTGGGTAGGGTCCTTCCTCCTAGATTGGAAAACGATAAGAATTAGCACAGCCCACAAAACACTTAGGTATATCACAGATGACACGCAAGTCGTAAACACAAAGTATTGATGGATCACTATATAAAATCAAGTTAAGTATTTCAGAAAGTTTTCTGATATCTTAAATCAAAATATAGTTAAAGCAGAAAGCACTGTGTAATCTTACCGTCCAGTATGGAGGTAGAGAAACTAGTGAGGAAGAAGGTCTCTAGGCCGAATGAGAATGGTTCTTGTCCAGTTCAACTACCGAAGTAATGAGATAGTTGATTCATGATCTCAGAATGAATCAGCATTAAATTCATAATCAAACAAAATCTCGAAAAGGGGAGTACTTCTGGAGCACTGATCGAACCCCATTTACGTGAATGTACCATAACCTGTTAAAACATCCCTAAGTAACTGTTTCGATCCCAAACTATCCGTATCAGACTACAGAATAAATTATACTGAAGACAAGGAATCTAAACAAATACACTCAGGAAGCCTAAGAAACTACTCTAACTTAAGTATACCTATCTTATCCCTCACACAGCTCCCCTAAGAAGTATCTAGCCAGAGGATAGATAGAACAAGGGTTATTACCTATAGGCACGACTCAGGAAATCAGCACCTATATTATCAGAGCCTGCAACATGAACTAACCTAAATCTGTAGGGCTGGAAGCTAAGGGCCCATCGCAATAGCCTATTATTGGATCCCTTAAACTTAGCTAAGTAGATCAATGGTTTGTGGTCAACCTCTAATGTGAACTCCGCACCCGTTAAATAAAAACTGAACTTTTGTACCCCAAAGATTATAGCCAAACATTCCCTCTCTATGGTTGAATACTGCGTCTCTCTATCTAGAAGTTTTCTACTTGCGTAGGAAATTGGAAAAGGCACTCCATCAACATACTGCAGTAGGACAGCTCCTAAGCCCGAATCGGAGGAATCTGTTCGAAGTACAAAAGGAAGTGTAAGGTTAGGAAGCCTAAGAACCGGGTACTCTGTTAAAGCCTTCTTCAATTTAGCAAAACATTCTCTTGACTCATCTGACCAGGGTAATGGTTCATGTACTTCTTTGCGCAGAAGGTCAGATAGAGGGGCAGACATAGCAGCAGCTTTAGGGATAAATCTCCTGTAAAAAGAAATCATTCCCAAAAAGGATCGCAGAGTTTTCTTACTGGATGGGGGCTCTATCTCTAAAATGGCTTGAACTTTGTCCATCTGGGGTCTCAAATACTGTCCATCAGCAACATAACCCAAGTATTGGATAGAAGGGAATCCAAACCTACACTTAGAAGGCTTAGCTGTCAAGTTATATTCTCTTAGTCTATCCACAACAGCAGTAAGGGCTTTCATGTGTTCTTCCCAAGTAGCAGAGAATACAAAAACATTGTCGAAGTAGAAAGAAACATTCTTCAGACCAGCCAGCACAATTCTCATGAGGCGTATATAAGTGGCACAAGCAGTTACTAACCCAAATGGCATTCTAGTAAATTCCATCAGTCCCTTGTGGGTTTGAAAAGCTGTTAAAGGTCATGCTTTCTCAGACAATGGCACCTGATAATAAGCCTTAGATAGATCCAATTCAGAAAAATACTTAGCACCAGTAAACTTGTGCAAATCCTCTTCCATAGTACACATAGGTTCAGCATGAAATTGAGTAACGTCGTTAAGTACCCTATAATCAACTGTCAGGCGATAACTGTCATCAGGCTTTTTGATCAGTACAACAGGTGAAGAGTGAGGGGAAGATGAAGGCCGAATTATTCCTAACTCAAGGAGATTATCTACCTCTTTCTCAAAATGTGATCTTAGATGGATGGGCACTGGGTATGAGTTTGATTTCAGTCTGTCGGTTGATGAAAGGACAATGTCATGCTCTATAGCGGTGGTGCACCCAGGAATTTCAGAGAATACTTCTCTGTACTTGCCAGTAAGGCACATTAGATCTTTTACTTTATCTTTAGATAGGCTAGGACAAACCATGGCATTATTACTTACATCACAAGGGGGATCAGGCCGTACGTTCTCAACTGGTACAGTGAGAATCTCTGGGTCCTCGTCACCATCATCCGCTGTGAACACACAGGCTTGCACAGTTAACAAAGGTCTGGAAGCATCATTAAGGGAGTCAGGTTCATCTATGACCTGAGCAAGACCAGCACAAGCTCTGCGGTGATATTTCTTTAGGAGGTTAATATGATACAGCTTGCTCTTCCCATTCTCATCAATCACATAGGTAACCTTATTCTTACACTCTAGGACAGGGAAAGGGCCCTTCCATGACATAAGCAACTTATTGTGAGTATCTGGTAAGAGGACAAGGGCCTCATCACCTGGCTTCAGTTTACGAGCTTGAGACTTTAGATCAAAGTAGGACTTATACTGGGCACATGAGATCTCAGCATTTTGGGCAGCTATCTTTGAACACTCTTCCAGCTTATTCTGTAACTCTACGACATATTTTAAAGAAGTACGAGTATCCTCATTTACCTTACGGTCCTCCCATAGATCTCTTAAGACTGCTAATGGACCTCTCACCGTTCTCCCATACAACATCTCAAAAGCAGAAAACCCAGTTCTATCGCTTGGAACCTCTCGTAAAGCAAACATAGTGGGGATCAAGTACCTGTGCCATTCAGTTGGTTTATCTGAGCAGAGCTTTCTCAAAGCAGCTCTAAGGGTGGAATGTAGTCGCTCTATCCGGGCATTACTCTGTGGATGATAAGGTGTAGTAAACAAAGGTTTAACCCCTAAAAGCTTGTGGATCTCCTGCATTAATTGAGGGGTAAACTGAGTTCCCTGATCTGAAAGAATTTCACGAGGTATACCTACTCTGGAAAAGATGGTAATCAAAGCTTCTGCTACGGATACAGTATCAATGTTCTTAAGGGGCAAGGCTTCAGGGAATCCTGTTGCAAAGTCGACTAATGTCAAGATATATCTGTGGCCTTCTGAGGATGGAGGGGATAGGGGACTAACTAGATCGATTGCCCCTCTAGTGAAAGGTTCAGTGATAATTGGCATGGCTTGGAGTGGAGCTGGCTTAACTCTACCTTTCGGTGACAGGCGCTGGCATTTGTCACAGGATCTGCAATAGTTTCTGATATCAACAGACATTCCAGGCCAGAAGAATACTTCCTTTGTCTTCATCTCGGTTTTCCTATGAGAGAAATGACCTGAAAAAGGACTTTCGTGGGCAACTGAGAGGATAAGATCTCGGCAATCCCTAGGAACAACTAAAGACTTCTTACCAACATTCCCCTTAAACCTGGCAGCAGTGCATGTGCGATACATTAGTCCATCAATAACCTCGTATTTGAAGGTAGTTCCATTACGAGTTACTTCAGTCTCTCCTGACTGTACCTTGGCTCGAACAGACGAGAGTGTAGGGCAGGTCTCCTGTAATGAACTGAAATGTTGGGGAGTTATGTCAAGAGGAGGTATCTTTGGAAGAACTAAAGGGTGAACCCTTTTCTTACTTGAGGCACGAGTTTGAACGACACCAATGACATTACCGGGCTCTGCACTCTCTTCTTTACAGAATTTAAGAGCACCAGGCACATTCCCAATTAATACACTGCCAAATATTATGGGGGCTCTCAGTACATCAGCCCAGCCTGTGAAGTAGGGGCACCTGATATAGCACCTAACTTGAGGGAAAGAATCTTTGCGTCCCAGATAATCCGATACCTCTACCATCTTACACCCTGACACATCAATATCTGGAAGAACCTCTTCAGATACAAGTATACATGAACATCCACTGTCCCTAATAATAGTGGAAACCCAAGAGCCATTAACAGTTCCACCTGTGGTATAATCTGGGAGATGACTATCTTTGAAACAATATCCTATTCTCTGTTCAGGAGCTGCTGGGGTTAGCTGTTTAAAAGCAAGAGGATTCTTAGGGCAACGGGGTTTGATGTGCCCCTTCTCACCACATCCGTGACAAGTTACATTAGAATAATCTCTCTTGCGAGAGGCTGTGACAGATGGTAACTGGCCTGACTGTTTACTTGCATCAGATTGGTTAGATTGACTTGAACTAGAAGTACCAACTTTCTTACCTTTACTAGGATCAAATTTTGATTTAGGGTAAGCACTGTGAGCCGATGCCCAGTTATCAGCCAGGGTCACTGCCTCCTTCAGAAGAGTCACATTATGTTCCTTGATGAAGGTTCTCAAGTCTGGGGAAAGCGATGACAAAAACTGATCAAGGAGAATGAAGTCTCTTAAAGACTTATACTCTTTCTGTATGGAGCAAGAGGCCATCCACTGATCAAGAAGACGGCTTAGTTGAATGGAAAACATATCATAGGTTTCCCCAAACTTTATCCTAGCAGTCTTAAACTCCTGGCGGTAACTATCTGGGGTTTTAGCAAAGCCTCTCAAAAGAGCATCTTTTAACAAGTTATAGTCTTTTGTAATCTCTGGAGACAAACTAGTATATATGTCTACACATTTTCCTGTCAGGAGGCTACCCAAGCGAACTGCGTAAGTGTCACTATTAATTCCCAGAAGACTAGCAATCCTTTCAAATCTAATGAGATATGAAGAGATATCTTCTCCATCCTTATAAAAGGGTAGTTTAGGTCTACCCGGTTCAGGGGGATCAGAAACTGTTCTTGAAGGTTGAGCGTTTTTGGCTAACTGTAGATCGCATTCTAATTTTAATCTCTCGAGCTCTCTCACTTCTCGTTCCTTCTGTCTTTCTCTCTCTCTCTCTCCCTTTCTCTCTCTTCTCTCTCCCTTTGTCTTTCCTCACGAGCTATGGCTTGTTGTTGGAGCACATATTGAGCCACTTCATTCCCTTTAAGCCCCAGAGATTCGGCTTGATTTTTAAGAGTGTCAATAGAATCATCCATGGTAAAAAAAAAATTAATAATGCAAAATAACTAGCTTCTCACTGCCACAAGTATGGCAGAACCTCACGTAGCTCCTACCGAGATATGAGGCTTAAGTCTATGGATTATAATGACTATGACATACAAGATCCTAACTGAATGATAGTTCTCTCTTCTCAGGACAGAAGACAACACGAAACTATCTGCAGGATGCGAGCAGTAGTCAGAAATTTGGTATACAATATACAAATATTGGTATACAGAAATTATACTTGGTGTATAAAAGGCTTACCTCCGGGCCCCAAGGATGGCAAGCTACCCATGGCGGGCAATAATCATAGGCAGGTTACACAACATACCTAGCTGAAGTGGTTGAATAATTGTATAATAACTTCAATTCCCTCTACCACAGAAAGGAGTAAGCAGTCGTATCCTGGCAGCAGGGTCCCCACATGTAAAGGAATATTATTCACCAGATTTCACGACGGACTATTGCTTACCCTATCTGAGGTCAAGGAAAGAGAGCAAAAATTATATACATCTATTCACAAGTCATTAAGGAGGCATTACACAGAAGGACACAAGTAATCAGGCCCATCAGGTGGTTAGGCCTTTCACCCAACACCCAACACTGGCTCGGGTCCTCTGAAGTTCCTCCTGGTACTGCCACCTAGACACCGTAGATACTGCACCACGGCTACACAATTCACACCCAGGACGCCTCCCTAGCCCGGCCCTTGACGTGGGTAGGGTCCTGCCTCCTAGATTGGAAAACGATAAGAATTAGCACAGCCCACAAAACACTTAGGTATATCACAGATGACACACAAGTCGTAAACACAAAGTATTGATGGATCACTATATAAAATCAAGTTAAGTATTTCAGAAAGTTTTCTGATATCTTAAATCAAAATATAGTTAAAGCACAAAGCACTGTGTAGTCTTACCGTCCAGTATGGAGGTAGAGAAACTAGTGAGGAAGAAGGTCTCTAGGCCGAATGAGAATGGTTCTTGTCCAGTTCAACTACCGAAGTAATGAGATAGTTGATTCATGATCTCAGAATGAATCAGCATTAAATTCATAATCAAACAAAATCTCGAAAAGGGGAGTACTTCTGGAGCACTGATCGAACCCCATTTACTTGAATGAACCATAACCTGTTAAAACATCCCTAAGTAACTGTTTCGATCCCAAACTATCTGTATCAGACTACAGAATAAATTATACTGAAGACAAGGAATCTAAACAAATACACTCAGCAAGCCTAAGAAACTACTCTAACTTAAGTATACCTATCTTATCCCTCACAGTGTGGTTATTGTACTTCAGCAGGTGTAAACACAGTGGCTCACACCAAAATTGCTCCTCTCACAGTACACCATCCTTCTTTCTGGGGATAGGGAGTTGAGGGATGTTTGTATAGCCAGGGACTGGATCCACTACAGCTTCCTTTTACGGGATAAGGAGGGAATTGAGGGATGTTTGTATAATCAGGGAGTGTAGCCAGCTAATTATGTGAGTGCCACTAATCACAGCCATCAGTTTGTAGTCCCCAGGTGTATTTAACAGACAGAAACCATGAATCAGGGTCACACACTTTAAGTAAGGCACTGACATGCATCATGTTTTACTTATGATAGTTCTTTCACCTTGACCTGGCCTAGATTTCAGCCTCTTGTAGCTTGATTTCATTCAGCTCTGACAGAAAAAAGTTTTGTGACTCAAAATCCTTTCCATGGCACTTCTTTGTGACTGGCATTGTACCGTATTATTTCAGCTCAGTTTCAAGGTGATTTTTCAATTTTATGCCAAGTTTGTCTCTACTGCTATCTACTGCCAGACGCTATAATCCCGTAAGGGGTGGCCATTTTACTTTGAGTTAGTTGTTTTACGAGGAGGGGCACTAACCCTCCACCAACCCACTTGTTGACACGTAGGGAGCACGTTTGGTTTGGTTATATGGTTACCACCCTGCGTTGTAAATGGTTTCTTGGCTTACAGGAAACCATTAGGCTTGTCACTCAATGTAAAGCCACCTGTAAAAGAAAGAAAAGCAATAAGAAGTGACACGAAAGATGGGAGAAATAGGAAGAGATTAGGACAGGCACAGAAAAAGAATGATACAGGCTAAGGAAGATGCAGGCAGCACTACACCAAGTTTGTAGTATAAGTAATAGTAGTTGCAGCCCCCGGTTCATTGAGCAACATGAACCGAGTGGGCTGCAGGTGGAAGTTCCTCTTCTGCAGTCCACCATTACATCAGTGCCACCCCATGAAGGCTGCAGGGTTATTCCAGGCCAACTCACCCCAAACCTCCCAGTTCATGCCATCAGTTTTCTTGGAAATATTCAGGAAAATGCTTGTATTTGTTTGTGGCCACCCCTTATGGGATTAGGGCATCTGGCAATAGATGTATAGATAGAACCATGCAAAATCTTGCTGTCTTCAGAGAATGTTATGAACTTAACCAGAGACTGAAAAGGTTAATATATAATTTTCACTTTCAGGTTAGAGTTGACTCAGCCGTGGAAACTGCCATGTCATCGTATCATATCATACATAACGGCTCCAACATGCTTGCCTGCGTCAGCTTTGGTCACCTAATGGCGGCTCTACACGCTGTCCGATCTCTGGCAGTCACCTTGACAATTATCTCCACTGTCTAGTAAGTACCTGAATGTGGTTGCATTTTGTTCAAGACTAAATCTGGGGGTTTGCAGGCTGATGTTGCCTTTCTCCTGCAGTCCACCATGCTCCTCTTGGGGTTTAGGAAGTTAGGAATGTTTGTCTATTGGCACCACTGCATGAAGACATTCCTTTGCAGTACCAGAGTGGTTTTATACTCCATATTATTGACTAAGTTGCTCATTATTCACTTTATCATATTTTTCTATTCTCCTGCATTCTAAAACCTACCTTACCCTGTCTTTGGATGGGAAAAGAGGGAGGGATGATGGTTTTCTTGCACGTAATATTACTTTCCAATTGTTTATCATGTATTTTCCCCTGTGTAATATAAGTCACCATATTTGCCTCAGTTTCCTAGCCTTATCAGCTTCCGTACCTTGCCTTCATATATGATCATTTACTATATCCATCCATCCTCTTGCTGTGTGAGAGAGAGGGGTGTAAGTTGGGGGAAAGGCAACAAAATAGCAAGGGACAGGGTGACATGGAGGCGATTTGTCTGTGGCCACCCTTAGACGATTATGGTGTCTGGCTGTAGATAGATAGTTATGATAGGTTCTTGTCCTACCATGCCTCCTTTCACCTCTAAACTCTTTTCACCACCATATCTGCATCCATTCTCTCCATATAATTATTTCTGTCTAATGTCACACTCGTTAGGAGAAACACATTGAGGTGGTTTGGCCATGTGGAGAGGATGGAGAGTGAGAGACTGACAAGGAGAGTGTATGTGAGTGAGGTGGAGAGGGAGGGGGAGGCTAAAAATGAAAAGGAGGGATGGAGTGGAGAGTGTCACTCCAAAGTGGGTGTCTGCAGATTCTTTAAACTAACTGTACAAATGACATACCAGAATGTACAAAGAAGGATACACAAACAACCTTTGTATTTGCAGTTAAAAATTTAATCCCGAATATCAGATTTAAACCCCAGTTAAACTTACACAATTCCCTAATGGAACACATTTAGCTATATACGAAAGCATACAGTATATATTGGTATATATATATAAACCCCTCCCTACAACAGGGACTTAGCAACACACACACACACACACACACACACACACACACACACAAGACTAGAGGGAAACCAATTAGGATAACATACACCCAAATACCATACTTATTACTGTCCCACTTAAAAGCAACACCGCAGTCCTCCACACAATAACCCCCCTGGGGCCTGAAACAGCCTAACGGTGTACTGAACTCGTACACCTAGCAGGGTATCAGCTGCCTTTAAACTACCAGAGTCTCGGACTCCGATACAGCCAAACCTAGACACAATAACATAGCGTATTAATACCAGAAAATATGTAAATAACCAAAAGGAATGTGCTACCTGAGCTCCACAACAACTGCTGCCCTTCCACCGCCTCCACTGAACACTGTCACTCGCACTGAGTTACTTGACTGCTTCATAATCTCAGCACTTAACTGGGGATCCCCTTAGCCACCGTGTAAATCCTGTCATACACCCAAGGTTCACCATAACACTAGCACTAGTAACGAGGCAGCAGGAGGTGCGACACAGTCCGGGTAACAGCTGGTATGGAACTGCCAGGCCACTCTTCCTTCTCTCTCTCCTCAGCTCGGTAACTGGTTACCAAAGTATATTTGTATACGTACGAGATACACCAAATCATTAACTAATGGTTCATACTTTTGCTTGCATTAAACAATTCCAAATACATATAACTCATTAAACTAACGAAACAAACAATTTGACAGTATGAACAGAACAATTACTAAGGACTTATTAATCATTATCAGCTATTCTTCAAATACCTGAACCATCCAGCTAAATTTGAAACAGGTACTTGACTCATCTTCATAAAGCATACCGTCATAATTGAACCCTGGGAATATATATATGAAATAGTATCGATTTTCTTAGACTACAAGAAAAAAAAAATCAAAAGCAAAACCAGAGGAATAGTTGCTGACAGTACCTCCCCATTTAAGAAGAAAATCTATTTTCTTATTTCATTCTGCTCAAGTAATCAGCTCCTACGTTTTCACTACCCTTAATGACCTTCATATTCAACGTGTATGGCTGCAGAAATATGGCCCATGTCATCAACCTCCCATTAAGGTTCTTAGCGGATTGCAAGTACACAAGTGGCTTATGATCAGTTTCCAAATTAAACGGGTGCCCATACAAGTATGCCTCAAACTTTTTTACACCCCACACTAGAGCAAGACATTCTTTATCTATAACTGAGTAGTTTTTCTCCCGGGGTAACAGTTTTCTACTTGCATACGCGACAGGTTTCTTCACTCCATCTTGCTCTTGCAGTAGCACAGCACCCAGTCCTTGGTCAGAGGCATCTGTTTGTAGAGTAAAAGGCCGATTCACATCTGGCAGCAACAACACAGGATCTCTGGAGATACGCAACTTCAGTGTTTGAAATGCATTATTTTCCCTATCAGTTCATTCCAACACATTTGGTTTCTGTTTCCTAGTTAGTTCAGTGAGGGAAGCAGCAATGGTTGAGTAGTGGGGAATAAACTTTCTATAATATCCACTAAGTCCAAGAAAAGACTGGAGTTCCTTCTTTGTCCTAGGTGTGGGAGCTTCATTGATACTGGTTACTTTGTCCTTCATTGGTTGAAGCCTGTCACCCCCCACAACGTGGCCCAGATATTCCAAGCTGGCCATGCCCACATGGCATTTGGAGGGACGAGCTGTAATTCCTGTCTCTTTCAGCTTCCGTAACACCTCACCCAAGATGACCAAGTGTTCCTCCCACGTCTGTGTGTGGATTAATATGTCGTCCAAAAAGTGCTGTACTCCCGCCATACCTTGAAACACCTTCCTCATTAGCCGGTTAAAACTAGCTGGAGCGTTGACTTATCCGAAGGGGAGAACTTTGAACTGGAATAATTCTTTATCTGTTTGGAATGCAGTGTAGGGTTTACTGTCCTCTTCTAGTGGGATCTGCCAGTATCACTTACTCAAATCAATCTTCGTGAAAAACTTGCTTGCATTCAACACTCCAAAAATGTAACCTGGGTCAGCCATTGGCTCACAATCAAAAACAGTTAAAGCATACAATTTCTTAAAGTCCAGACATATGCGGTTGGACGAATCTTTCTTTTTGACTACCACCATTGGTGTTGAAAAAGGTGATTTAGAAGGCTCAATGATATCCCATTTTTTCATCAGTTCTATCTCCTCATTTATGGATTCTCTTAAAGCATATGGAATGGTATAGGGTTGAGATCGCACTATCTGTGGTTGGGTTAGCTCTATCTTATGCTCAAGCAAAGATGTCAAGCCAGGTTTACTGGACAATACTGGACTAAATCTTTGCAGAAGTTCTCTTACTTGGGTTTGCTGCTCCGTAGGTAGATATGGGTTGATGTGTACATCGGTGTAGGACTCCTTACCCTGTGCCCCGGGCAGAACCAAATCTTCACTCTCGTAGTCTTCCTCATCTTCGATTACGGTCCCAACTAAAGTTTGGAGAGGCAACGGATATGATTGTGTGCAACACATATTTTAGGAAAAGAGACAGTAGGTTAATTACGTATGAGTCTGGGGGAAATAGTATTCAGATAGA
>NW_027644761.1:0-88834 GCF_032717465.1 Coenobita brevimanus | reverse complement strand
CAAAGATAACGGCATATACACACTCAAGGAAGGTTGGGGAAGGGGGGGGACTGCTGGGTTAACACGTCATGTACACATTCACCCACAGGGAAGGTGGGAGGGTGAGAGGGCTGAACCTTGTGTGAAGGGAGACCAAGAATCTTCACAACTTGCATTGGTGCTTATTATGGGTCTATTGGTGTATGTATGACATGCTGTGGTCGAGTTGCCGAGACATTGATTACACATGTGAATGTATAGGTGGGTGGAACCTACTGTACAACCCTAAAAATCGAGCTGAATTAGTCTCTATCACAGGCCTGTTACGTGTGCAGGTGGCCAGGCCAAGTGTGGATCAGGTATTAAGATACGAAATAATGCAGAGGAGAGTGAAGGGGACGCAGAACCCTTAAAAGCGATAGGCCTAATCTTTACCATAGGAGAACTGTGTACAAAGTATCACAAACAAAGGTGTCCTGGTGACTGAGGTATCACGTCCACAGCAGCAGTGCATCCAGTACCAGGCCATCAAAGCCATCAAAGGGAAGTGGTTGGTAGATAACCCAGAGCTTGGATAGCAAGAAGGGACACGGGACTTACGTAGAGAGAAATGGAGGGAGGGAGGGATGATGAATATGTTAACCGTGCAGCTTGGCAATAAGGAAGGGTGGGAGAACAGGAGAGGATGTGAACAGTCTAAGGCCTTAATAACCAGGGGCTGGGGCGGAAGGAGAGGCAGTGTAGAGGTGGATATAGACAGCGGGAACGTGCTCACACCCTCAAAAAGTACACTTGCCAATATAAGTATCCAAAAAACTGGGTACCATGGCATTCTGAGTAAGCTTTATTTACTTTCACATAAGCACTGGCCTAGCTGGTGTATCTGGTTGAGTGTTGCATCTCTAAATTATTTAATAATAATGTACGAAAATCATGTCACGTATGTATGATATTACCAACTCAAATCAGAGTGTGGTAGTGTTTATTTTGTTATTTTTCTATACGCATGACAATTTACACATCTCACTGGCTGGATCATATTGTAGAATCTTTAGAATATTTATTTATTCATTTATTTATTTATCTACTTTATTGCCGAGTGTACTTAAATGCTTTACCTTTTCACTACATGGACGTCATATGCTAACCTTAATTTTACCACCGCCTGAAAATATTCAACTTAGTAGGGATCTCGAGTCGTGAAGAGATTACTGAGGTCAATATTTAACTCTCTAGTTCCTAAAGTCTCCCATGAGTGGAGGTAAAATTGCCTGGCAGTGCTAAGAATAAAGTAAAAATAAGTCGTAATATTCATGTAAAAATAACACTGTGAAGGAATACTAGCGCCACCAACTTGATCTCTGGGTATGGTGGTGTTCGGAATTCGTTCTGCAATAATAATCTCTCCCCAGGGAAATTTTGGCCCGTGTTTTCATTTACTGTGTTAGTTTTACCTGATATTCATGAAGATGTTCGTATTGTTGTGTCGATATTGTGTTGGGGAAGCAGGGGAGTAGGCAGCCGAAAAATTACAAACAAATATTGGAGCCAGCAACATTGAAATGGAAAACTGGTTAGTCTAAGAAAGAGGGTGGTTTTTTAATAAGATGTTTTTTTTTTCATGTCTGCAGCGTACAAGAGGTTGCATTGGAGTGTTGGTATATCTGTTGCATCGTTGTTTAACTTTATTTTGTGAAGGGTAGTTGTGATTAAAGAACACTCCAGCATTTGTTCCTTTTCAATAACAACATCTCTTCTCTATGAAACTACACAACATACATTAATACGGTATATTCCCATACCTTGTTTTGACTGTTTTTAGTGTAGTACTTGGACTGGAACTACCTAGTACATGCCAGGCAGCCTTCTGTATTGTTTCCTTTCCGTATGTTTTTTATGCCTTAACCACCTAAGTCTCATGCACCCTCCTCATTCAGAGTCTTGTTCTCCAATCGCTCCTTCTAACCACCGCACCTAAAAATGCTTCTCTTTTCCGTCCCCACCACGTCAGCCATTCCACGCCACATGGTATCACGCAGCCGTTCATTCGACCATCTCTCTCTCCAGTATCATTGACATATGCATACCTTTAGGTCCACTTGGCCCATTGACCTTACTCTCCACCTGTGTCCCTTCAAGTATCGTCCATCGATGACTACTTTACGTACGATGATGGATAAAGAATTATATATATATATATATATATATATATATATATATAGTATATATATATATATATATATATATATATATATATATATATATATTCAAAAGTACACACTCACACACTGTAATATTTTGCTTTACACATAGCTAGTACCCTGGACAGTGTTCTTTGCTGTACCTTCTCACTCAGGTTCTCTGTTCATGCTGCCATCCTTTTATGCTTTGGCAACTCAGTATAGTCACGTTAGAATCTCATTTTGAAACGAACCTCTTATGAAAGGAAACGTTTCACTTCGCTGTGCTGTAATAAAGTCCCTGCCAGACTCCTATAAAGCACAAACATAACAACCTCTCTCCCGATGCACCAGGTAGCAGGAAAGAGAATGCGGGTGGTATGGTGGCAGGTGTGAAGACATCCTTGTGCTCACAGGGTTAATAGGAATTGTCGGCATTCCTTGCATAACTAATACAATACCTACTGTATATGCTTGAACAACCTTGTATTTCCACATTACGTATCCTAACATGACAGTCTGTTTCTGAGCCTCATCCAGACACCATCACTTTGTTGTCTGCGCTCACTAAGACCACTTCTCACACATATTCAACCCCTTCATCCCTTGTACCTTATCTTTAGTTAGTTTTTGCCATCACTAGACGGTTTAACTCAGCTTAGGACAGTACTCAGATAGGAGGAGATAATCAAAGCCTAACCAGGTCCTCAAGTTCAAGCTGTCAGTCGTAAGCTGAGTAAATCATCTACTGTACTAACACCTGCAAAAATACACAATACGTTATCAGATACGAGGCTTAATAGCATTTCCTTCTTCATTCTTCTCTCTCCTCTTTCTTCTTGCACCTCGTTCTTCTCTCTTCTTTCTCCTTTCTTTCCTCTTTCTCTCTCCTCGTTCTTCTATCGTCTTTCTCCTCAGCCTCCAGTTCATCCTTTCTCTCTCCCAAGCAGCTTTTCCTGCCTTTCCTCTCTCCTTGTATTTTCAGTGCCATATTACTCCTAATTTGGCACTCCTCTGTTTTCTCTTCCCGGCAACTTTTTCCTTCCATTCTTCTTCTCCAAATTTCATCACTCTCCGTTTCATATTCTCTCTCTCTCTCTCTCTCTCTCTCTCTCTCTCTCTCTCTCTCTCTCTCTCTCTCTCTCTCTCTCTCTCTTTCTCAAGTTCTCAGTGTCTGTTTTCTGTATTGTGTCATACATTTCTTTTTGTATGTCTTTTATTCACCCACCCCTTCCCTCAGATCTTCCTTCCCCACATCTTTATTGCCTCGTTTCCCCTTCTCTCTGTTCCCTTCCTTTCCCACCTTCCTTCCCCACAGATATCGTTTCCTCCTTCCTGCAGCCTTACCCACATCACTAACCCCTAATCACATCATATTCTCTCTGCCTATTTCTCTCCACTCTTCCTTGCCCCACCGTTTTACCTTCTCGTATATACTATTCTCTTCTTTGCACATAGTTTCTCGCTTTCCCACACAATTTCTTTTTATTTGCGTAACATCTTCCCTTTTAAGATTTATTCTCATTTCACGAATAATCTGTTTTCCCACACAATTCTTCTTTTTCTTTACTACAACGTTTTCTTTTTCCCCTCCCTCTTCTCTCCTCTTCTTCGTTTTCTTTTTCACGTATATGTTCCTCTGGTCATTACTATTTTTTTTCCTTTCCCCAGAGTAATTCCCTGTCTAAGCTACACATATGTCCCTCGAAGTTCTTGTTGTCCTCAGGTGATTCCATATGAGTCCCACACAGGTGTCTCCTTTTCCTACGTATCTTTTATCGACTTCCAACGGTGAAGGAAGCACTCACAGGTGTACAGGGCTGACAACAATGGAAGAATAAAAAAGAAATGGCTGAGGAGAAATAGGAGGTAACTTGCTTTTTTTGATAATGGAGAGAGGATGAGATGCTGGAGAAGTGGTGATGAGTGTTGAAGATGAGATGCCGGAGACGTGGTGATGAGTGTGGTGATGAGATGCTGGAGAAGTGATGATGAGTGTTGATGATGAGATGGTGCAAAAAGTGGTGATGAGTGTTGAAAGAAAGCATAATACAGGATGTGCCAGAAGTGGACTGGCTAGAGGAGGGGAAGAAAGGCAGAGAGGCAGAGCCGAGGGAAACCGGGTTGAGGAGACCATGAAAAGAGAAGGCAGGAGAGGGGAGTGTTGGTGGGACCTGAAGGAGATGGCAAGAGACAAATATTGGTGGAGAGAGTTCATTTGAGGCCCTATGCATCCCGTGGGGGTGCCACAGGAAATGACTTTGATTGATTGATTGATTGATTGATTGGTTGAAACATTCTCGCAACATCCACACTGAATGATCTCAAGGAATAAGATTTTTTTTTAGTGTATGTCCGACTCCTGGGCATAGGCTTCACAGGTCGTTGCCAAGGCCCAGTGAGTCCTCCTACACCTCCACATGTCACCACTTCGGCGCTAACACCCACCGTCCATACTGAATACATGCTAGGGCTGTCTCATACAGGACTGGTGTATTGGTATTAGCGGGGGTATTTATATGGCACTAACACCCACCGTCCATACTGAATACATGCTAGGGCTGTCTCATACAGGACTGGTGTATTGGTATTAGCGGGGTATTTTTTACATGTCGGTGTGTCTTCCTGTTTGATCTAGTGAAGTGTGCTTTTAATGAAATTCAAATACTGAAACTGTTCCCTGCCCCAGCCGGGATTCAAACCTGGGTTCATTAGGTCTGCAGGCCACCTCTCTACCGATTCGGCCACCGCCTCCCCCTAAAGTAGGTAGGAATATGGACACCAATAACAGGCAGACACGTGTGTGTGTGTGTGTGAGAGAGAGAGAGAGAGAGAGAGAGAGAGAGAGTGTCCGTGCTTTCTTAATTCCTGCTGTGATGATTACATAACTATCTATCTATCTATTCCCAGACGCCTCAATCCCATACTGGGGGTTTGGCCACAAACAAATCGTTACCACGTCGCCCCTGTCCCCCGCCATTTCACTGCCCTGCTCCCAACTCACACCCCCCTCTCACATATACCTCTCCACCCCATCCCGCCCTCTCATCCTCGGCCTCCCACTCCCGATCCCCCCTTCCACCTCAAGCATACACTCTCCTAGTCAGTCTCACACCCTCCATCCTCTCCACATGTTTGTTCCACATGATCTACTTAGCCTCTATATTTCAAAGCTTTTCCATACATAAGAATATATTTGTAATGTTCACAACTTTAGGAAAAATCATTTACGAAGTTGGGTCCTAATGTACTTTGACCCCAAATCCTTAAGTATATACTGGTTAAGGAGATGAGGTGAGTTGGGGAGAGAGGTCAGTCAAATGGTGGGTGACAGAGCGACTTGGAGGCGTTTTGTCTGCTGCCATCCCTTTGCAGAATTAGGGCGTCGGGCCATAGATAGATAGTTAAGGGGAATGAACGTAAGCTTCCAAGCTGCCTGGCTGTGGCGGCCATCAGTGAAAAATACTCTCGTCAATAAAAGAATTAAAGCCACAGATCAAAGGCAGGAAACTCTTGCACAACTATCTATCTATCTGTCTATTGCCAGACGCCATAATCCCGTAAGGGGTTGGCCATTTGACTCTGGAGTTAAGTTGTTTTACGGGGAGGGGCACTAACCCCTCCACCAACCCACTTGTTGACACGTAGGGGAGCACGTATGGTTTGGTTATATGGTTACCACCCAGCGTTGTAAGTGGTTTCTTGGCTTACAGGAAACCATTTTTGCTTGTAACTCAATGTAAAACCACCTGTAAAGGAAAGAAAAGCAATAAGAAGTGACAGGAAAGATGGGAGAAATAGGAGGAGAGGAGGACAGGCACAGAAAAGAATGATAAAGGCTAAGGAAGAAGTAGGCAGCACTACATCAAGTGAGTGGATGATGGTCGCCACTCTTCACCTACAACTTGTGGCTTAATTAATGGCTTTTTGAAGAAACTGTCTCTGGCTTCAACTTCCCACATCTTTTCTTTTAGTTTTCTTTCACACAGCCACACCAACGAATGTGTCAGGTGCAGGTGGATGGCGATTTTTAGGCCAAATTTTATCATCTTGGTCCCAGAATAAAATAGTTTCTCATTATTCCCCTGGAGAGTATTAAAAGTACATTGAGATGGCAGCTTGGCCTTATTGAGAGAGAATGGTAAATGAGAGATTGACTAGGAGAGTATATGAGTGAGGTGGAGGAGGGTGAAGGGGGAGGCCGAAGATGTGATGGAGGGATGTGGGTAAAGAGGTACTGTGTATGGGTGGAAGGGGTGTGAGTTGGAGTGAGGGCAGTCTAAAGGTGAAGGACAGGGATTGACATGGAAGGCGATTTGTTTGTGTCCACCCCTCTTGGGATCAAAGCGTCTAGCCATAGATAGAGAAAGAAAGGATAGACAGAGATAGGTAGAAAAACTGCTAGTGTGGCCGTGTGGCAGTAGCTATAGCCTGAAAGTAGAGGTGTGAATAGAAATATAGTGAAGATATTCAGGAAAGGATGATATGATATAATGGTGTTGTGGGGAGATGAAGATGAGAGGGAGTGAAGGCAATGAATGAAAGCTGTGACATGTATGAAGTCAGGGTGTAAGTACACGCGTGGATGAAGGAAACAACAAAAGAATGCTGGAAAGAAATTATTTTGAATGAATTATCTCAGCGTGTATGCATGTCATGTTTTATTTTGCAATGGTAGATGTGGAGGAGATTTGTAGGCTTGGAACACATGCCAAAAGATTTAATTTGTTCTTGATGGGTGATCTGAATGGAAGAGCGGGTACGAGTCGTAGTGAATGATGTAATTGGTCGTTTTATTATGTGCTAGAGGAAACACTAATGAATGTTGACTGGAAAGACCAATGTCAGGAAGCAAAGTAGTGTATAAGTAAGTCATATTTTAAAAATAAATAAGTAAATCAGTCCAGATGGTAAACACAAACACTGGAGGGAATGTTGATGGAAGCCTAACTGATTACGTTTTTCTTAATGTTACTTTTAGAGGCGATATTAAATTTAACTTCAGTATAGTACACACACACAGTTAGCTACCCAGTGAAGCGATTGAAAATATGAATACTTAGAAATATAATAAAGTACTTCATAGCCATATCGAACGTGCACATTTAATCAAAGTCACTTAACAGTACCAGGCGTTCAAGTTCTAAGAAAGACAACCGAGCCAGGCGATGGGTAATAAGGTAAATGGTAAATTAGTAAAATTCTTGCATAATATATCCTTACCCACGTAGTTAATGCTTCCACAATGACCTGTGTTGTTATTTGCTCACACACACACACACACACACGGCATCGTCGGATGTGGACGTCTGTACCGGCGCTCCATACAAGCTCAACACGGCCAGAGGCATTACCTAAATAAGTATCTTTGAATGAGTCAAGCTCTGTACCAGGTTAGACTAAATGATTTTTCATTATTAAAAGGAAAAGAAATAATAAGTTTAAATAAGACTGGTTGAAACAACAAAGAACCACGATGCGTTGAGTCAGCTGGGTTTGTTTATACTACAGAAAGACCGGGAAAGCGTGCACACTGTAAGTACATACTCTGTTCATTTAGTATTACAAAATGGATACATACTTCAGTAAAACAAATTTGGAAAAGAAAAGGGATAAAAGTAAAAAGCAAAATGACGATTTCTACCAAGAACTGGTTGGAAGTGGAGACTCACAATAGACTGGTTGAACGTGTACACAATCTAGAAATGGCTTTCAAAAAATGAAATTGATGAAATAAAGAAGCAAATGCACTTACAAAAGGAAGAGATAGATAAACTGGGAAAGGAGGCCAATAAGAAAGACACAACCATCAGCAAACTAACAGTGGAATTGAATACCCTTAGGAAGAAAGTGAGTGAAATGGGAAGTACAGTATTTAATCACGAGAGTGTTATGGAAGAGTTAAAAAATGACACAGAGACAATTAGACAAGCAAGCAGTCTTATGGACCAGAGCAGTGATATTGAGGAGAAGATAACACAGGTGAATGAAGCTATGCAAAGCTACAAAAATGATGTAGAAATCACGTATGCTGAAATGGTGAAAGTAAAGAAAGACTTGGAAACAAGGGTGGAGGAAAAAGCATTAAAAAGGAAGTGAAAAGAATAATCCAAAACAATCCAAAGTTAGTCAGAGATTCAGTAGAAATAAATAAATCAATAGTAATCACTGGTATAGAAGAGGAAGAAATTAAAAACAAAATCACTAGAGACAAAAAGGAGATGGCAAATGTAATGAACTTACTGAAAGAAGTATCAGAGGAAATCTGTAGTAAAGACATAGAGGAACACAAAAGGTTAGGGAAATACGAGAAAAGCAAGACAAGACCTCTAAAGGTGACTTTCCAGAGTGTAAACACTGTGGAAGAGATACTAAAAAATGCAAAGAATCTTATGGAAAAAGAGGAGTTCAAAAATGTATGGATAAAAAGATGTCTAACACAAGAGGAACTGGAATTACTGAAAGAGAAAAGGGAGGAAGCAAAAACAAAAAATGAGGGAAGATCAGAAGAGGACAAGAAGAAATTTTTTTACAAAGTAATAGGATTGCAGGTACGAAAGTGGTACACAAACAGGATGGAAGAAAAAGGAGGAAGTTAGTAGAACCATGTCATGACAAGTATATAAACAAGATGATAAAGTTGATGTACTCAAATGTGGATGGAATGGTATCTAAATTACTAGAGATGAATGATTATGTCAGAGAAAATGAACCACAAATAATATGCCTAACTGAGACAAAATTAACACCAAGGATATCCAATGACATACTAAACTTAGAGGAATACAATATATGGAGAAGAGACAGAAATTTAAAAAAAGGAGGAGGAATTATAATATTAACTAAGAAAAATCTAAAAGTCAAGGAAATAAACCTAGATATACCATCACAAGTAGAACTGATTGCAGTAGAGATCAACACATCTGAAGGTAAAGTAATTGTAGCCAATTTGTATATGCCACCCAAATCAAACACATGGGAAAGAGACGAATATGAGGACCTGGCAGAGAGTACAATTCAGAGTATAAGATCCTTGCTACATAAAATGGAAGAGAAATCGGAAAGAATTATACTAACTGGGGATTTCAATACAAATATAAATTGGAATACTCTAGATATAAATAGCCAAGAAAGCTGCTGGGACCAAAAGCTCCTGGATCTCGTACAAGAGTTTTTCTTAACGCAACATGTGAGGGAAACCACTAGAAAAAGAGGACTTGATGTACCTTCAGTGCTAGATCTAATATTTACTAGGCAAGAAAATGACATTGACAGTTTAATATATCACCCTCCACTCGGCAAAAGCGATCATGCAGTACTAAATTATAACTTCAGGATAGCATGTGACATAGTAAACAGCACTGACAGTTACAAAAAGAGACTAAACTATAAAAAGGGAAATTATCAAGACCTAAAGAAGTATTTCTTAGAAGTTGATTGGGAAAATGAGCTTAGAGGACAAGATTTAAATGCTGTATATAAAAATTTTTGTGAATTTTATGAAATAGGAGTCCAGAATTACATCCCACAGCACAAAGAAGCAGATAAGATAAATACAGAAATGGTTCAATACAGAATGTAAAAAATCTAAAGAAAGAAGAGATTTGTTGTGGAATAGATACAGAAGACACAATAGTGAAAGGGCATATAATAATTACAAACAGGCAAGAAACGACTATACAAGAATAAGGAGGAAGCCCAAAAACAGTTTGAGGAGGATATAATAAATAAAAGTAGTGATCAACCAAAGCTGTTTTACAGCTATATCAGAAGCAAAACCAAAGTAAAAGATATAATACAATCCATCACGGACGAGGGAATCACTTATACACAAGAGAAAGATATTTGTGAAGCACTAAATAAGAATTTCCAATTAGTTTTTACAGAAGAAAAAAATTTTGAGAGAGACTATGTGGAACACGCATGTCCACACATACTACCAGATATACAAATAGCAGAAAAAGTAATACAAGAGGAGTTAAGTAGACTAGACAGAGGAAAAGCAAGTGGTCCTGATGAAATTTCATGTTGGGTGTTACGAGAATGTGCAAATGAGTTAAGTAAACCATTATTTTTAATTTTCAAGAAATCTTTGAGTCAAGGGGAAACTACCTGATATTTGGAAAAAAGCAAATATAGTCCCCTTATTCAAGAAAGGAAATAGACAAAATCCTCTCAACTACCGACCAGTATCACTGACTAGTGTTGTAAGCAAGGTATTAGAAAAACTTATAAGAAAAGCTTGGGTAAATCATTTAGAAAAACACAGTATGATAACAGAAAGACAGTTTGGTTTCAGAAAGGAAAATCATGTGTTACTAATCTGTTGAGCTACTATGACAGAGTAACAAACACAATACAGGAAAGGGAAGGATGGGTGGACAGTATCTATTTAGATTTCAAGAAAGCTTTTGACACAGTACCACACCAAAGACTTTTATGGAAGCTGTACCATCAAGGAGGAATTCGAGGCAAACTGTTTTGTTGGATGCAAGACTTTCTCATAAAAAGAGAAATGAGGACAGTACTAAGAGGAAACTACTCATCATGGAAAGAAGTGACTAGTGGAGTACCACAGGGTTCGGTGCTGGCACCAATCATGTTTTTAGTGTACATAAATGATATAAACAGTAACACTGGAAATGAGAGCTATCTGAATATGTTTGCAGATGATGCAAAAATACAAAGGAGAATTACTAGCACAGACTCTTGTAGGGAGCTACAAGAAGAATTAAATAAACTTCATGAATGGAGTAGTACATGGCAAATGGAATTCAATGTGGACAAGTGTCATGTAATCAAGTTTGGTAAAAGTGGAAAAAGACCTGATTGGGATTATAAGTTAGGAAATAAAACCCTATACACATCAGAAGGAGAGAAAGACCTAGGTGTGATTATCAATAACAGACTATCTCCGGCTGACCACATCAGCGAGAAGGTACGGAACATGTATACACTGCTTGCAAATATGAGAATAGCATTCACATACATAAATGAAGACATGCTAAAAAGGATAATAACATCATTCATTAGACCAACCCTGGAATATGCATCAGTAGTCTGGAGTCCTCATCTCAAGAAGCATATAGACAAGATTGAAAAAGTTCAAAGGGCCGCTACAAGATGGATACCAAGCTTAAGGGACCTAAGCTATGAAGAAAGACTAAATAAACTGAATCTACCAACACTACAGGAGAGAAGGAAAAGAGGTGACATGATAATGCTATATAAGTGCATATCAGGAAAGGAGAAAATAGACATAAATGATTACTTAACATATGGAGAAGCATCAGCAAGAGGACACTGCAAAAAACTGCATGAGAAGAGAGGTGATAAAGACGTAAGGAAATTCAGTTTCCCAAACAGAGCAATTGATCAATGGAATGCACTACCGAATGAAATAGTGTGTGCCAAAACAATTCACAAATTTAAGGATATGTACGATAAATATGGTCTAAGACACGGGACAATACGAGCTTGACTCATTCCTGTAAAGATACAATTAGGTAAGAACAATTAGGTACAATTAGGTAAGAACACACACACACACACACACACACACACACACACACACACACACACACTCAGAACAGGCAAATCTTTGAGTGTGACTTTCACTGACATGGAAATCTTAAAGAATGAATAGCCAATATCAACCTAGTTTAGGTCACTTTAGGCAGGATTTGGTTGGACTTGGTCATTTTTGGTTGGATTGTGTTCAGCCTAATTAGGTATAGACAGATTAGGTTAGACTGGGTTAGAATAAGTTTGTTTAGATATTGGTTGGTTGGGTTGTACTATGTTAGGTTAGGCATGGTTAAGTAGGGTTGGATTGGGTCAGATTAGGCTTGGCTGGGTTGGGTTAAGATAGGTATGGTCAGGATTAGTGAAACTGGGTGAGATTAGGTCTCTTAAGATATAATTAGGCTGCGTTTGATTAGGTTTCGTTGTCAGGTTGAGCTGGAAAAATATAAGTTTGGTATGGGGAGGTTGAGAATATGTGAGATTATATATAGATGGACTGGGCTAGGTAACACACACACACACACACACACACACACTGCAATGGAGGAGGATGGAGTTGACACTGGAGAGGGAAGAGGTTGGCACTGGCACTGCCACAGTAAGAGGTTGGCACTGGCAGTGGCACTGCCACAGGAAGAGGTTGGCACTGGCACTGGCACAGGAAGAGGTCGGCACTTGTAGAGCAGGAGGATGACACTGGTAGGGGAAGAGGTTGGCACAAGAGGAAGAATGGGTTGGCAGTGTGGGAGGCAGTGGTTGCTGCTGTAGTGCAAGTAAGATACTGGAGGCGCCATCTACCAGGCTTAAAACCTGTGGCCCAGGAGGACGAGCCTGGCATTGAAAACACAAAAGTGTAAATATCTTGAAAAAGGTGCATTTTAGAGCAAAACTGAGCGACGGCGACGGCAGACTTTTTAGTATACCCCATTTTTACTGCTCTATCCCGTGAGCTAGGTCTCATCACCATACCTTCACAGGGAAATGGGTAAAAATGGGTCACTTTTTTAAATGTGGCATTTTAGAGTAAACCAAACGAAGTATTTTGCATAAAATGAGACATGTAATATATGTGGGTTTTATCTAAAAATGGTATGCAAGATTTTTCCTGTAAATACTGGGGTTCGATAGTTATAATAGGGAGAAAAAAAAAAAAGCCAAATTGATCTACGGGAGTTTCACTCCTGTGTTCTGAGAGTTTCAACCATCTGAGCACGTTTCTTCATGGATTTTGACTAAAAAACCGATATCGAACCCCGGTGTTTACAGGAAAAATCTTGGATACCATTTTCAGATAAAACCCACATCTATTACCCGTTTCATTTGGGGCTAAATATCTCATTTGGTTTCCTCTAAAATGCGACATTTAAAAAAGTGACCCATTTATCCCCATTTCCCTGTGAAGGTATGGTGATGAGACCCAGCTCACGGGATAGAGCAGTAAAAAATGGGCCAGGCTGATTAAACGGCTGTCACCGTCGCTCAGTTTTGCTCTAAAATTCACCGTTTTCGAGATATTTGCACTTCTGTGTTTTCAATGCTATGCAACTGGAGGCGCCATCAACCAGGCTTAAAATATGTGGCCCAGGAGGACGATTATTAACCCAATAAATCCTCGATCACATTTTTTATTTTATTCTTAATACCTCAAGACGATTTTATTTAACATACTAAAGATCTGTGGCAGTGAAGGTTAACTAAAATATTATTCCTTTCGCAGGGGTGACGAACGTCCAGTAACAGGAGCAGCCAACAGAGAGCTATGTGGCATTTCTTTACTGCAGTGTGTCACCATATCCCGCCCCACAGCACCACACATCCCCGCCAGTCCCTCTCTACTCACCAGTCTTCGAAACAACCTAACATTGTCCTTCCAAAACCACGAAGTGTAGATGTTGATACAAATAAACGTGAAATACAATTATGTCTGAGTTTCTCTCCTAACCTGGGCATGTCACCAAATAAATAACTGGTATCTTGTGTAATTACCCTTTTGAAATGTTAACAGGCTTAAATATTAGCTGTAAATAACAAGCATAATTAGGTAAGCATCCTGTGAAAATGCTTTGAGTACATATTGGATTAACTAAGGACACCAGAATTTAAGGACAAACCAAAGAAAAGCCAGCGAACTCAGACATGACCAAAAGCACCCCACATGGCCTCCCTAGCACTGGAGTACTGGATATGTTGGTACTCCACTATCTGTGTTAGTCATGGAGGCTCTATACACAGTAGTACCCTTAAGACAAACTACTATATGAATATCTGGTTGGAAAACTTTGAAAGCTTTGAAGTGCATTGACACCGAGAGCTGAAATAATGCTCAAAATGTCGTCTATTGCATGAAAAGGAATTGATCAAGTCAGACACTGCCCAGATGCCGTAACTCTACCCGACATTTCTAGCCTGAAGGTTCCATAATATTCGTCAATGAAATCTGGAATGCTGATCTCTCAAACTACTACCACTACTACTACTACTACTACTACTACTACTACTTACTACTACTACTACTACTAACAGTAAACTCCCAGCCCAAAAGCAGTCAAGATGGAGAGTTCCCAGCCCCTACCTCACTTCAAAATCTCTTTGCCTAAAATCTCGTTGCCAATGACGTGCAAGATTTTCGCATAATAATCTGTACGTAGAGCGAATAACTTGCTAGTTTATGGAATACAGGAGTCTGCCACAACTCTCCATTTGGGGAAAAGAATGGTTAAAGGAAAAAACGTAGACAGAGGCGAATGGGAGAAGGCTGTGGTATTAGACTAATGGGGGTACTATCGATGTTTTCACTGCCTTTTTTTCTCATATACAGAGTGAAACTAAAGCTTTATTAATCCTCAGATACGCACATCATTGTTAACTGACGTGATCTGGTACGAGTATGGCTGAAAACAAAATATGTAATCAGACAAGCGGCCAGAAAAAAAAAAATCGTTGCTTCTGCTACTAGTGGATGTTATTACAGTCAACCGAGAAAGCCCGATGAAGCTATGTGTTTGGCCAGGTTTATATATCTGTCTATCAGTCTGTCTGCCTGCCTGATCGCCTGCCTGTCTGCCTTTTCTGCCTCCCTGACTGCCTGCCTGTCTACCTTTGTCTGCCTGCCTGTCTGTTAACAAGATTATAGGAAAAAGTCAGCAGATTATCTTATTTCTTTATTTACATTTTGAATTTACCATTCTAAAAATACCCTTACGAACTCCGGGAACGTTGTCGCGGGATCCAAGCAGGAAGAGTCAGCAGACAGTGACTAATTGTTCGCAGTTACCCATCCATTTTACTGCTTTCTCTGAATAGGAAGCCCACCCCGACTTAATCTGTTGCGTCACAAAAGGTGCGCGGGGAAGTCAAGCGAGCAGATCATCTCTGTCATTAGACTTTGAGTTAGGTTAGGATAAAGTAATTGTTTTTTAAACATTCAGTAAAAGGTCAGGGGTACAAGACAAGGATAAAGGTTCAGTCAGCCGTCATGTCCGAGTGAGAGGCTCATCAATTTCGAAGCATTGTGATGAACAAGTAATAAACAGTAGCTCAGAGATAGACTCCGTGGAGAGAGTGCATCAGTACATCACGTCTACACGATTATTTGATTTTCTGTTATCATACTTCACAATCACAGGTGTTTAGTGATAAAGTGGACGGGCGTTTGAACCAGTTATGAGGTGGTAGTGTTGTTGGCGTCACTTATAAGCTGGTGGTTAGATTTTGCGGATATTCCCGCCATTGTCCTCCTGCCTGCGATCTGTCGCCTTGTTCCCACTGCACCCGCCAAAGGTATGCTGTTTGACTTTATTAATTCTGTACCTATTTTACTCTAACGTGGCCTAAAACTTCCATATCTCCAACTTGAATACTGAGTTGTAGCAATAGATTAATACTAGAAAATGTAAGTCACAAAAAAGTGCCATTGAAGAGGAGCCGTAGCGCTGCCCTTTTCTGCCAATGACCTATGTGAAGTAAGCGGCAAGAGGACGAAAATCTGGGTCAAGTTACCCTAAAAAAAAGTAGTATAATGCAGGATACTATGATATTCTAGGAAGTTGTGGACAGTTGAGAGTTGTTTGTGGTTTGCAATAAAGGGACAGGCAGAAAGAAAGACACACAGACAGAAGACAGACAGACGCAATGCAAGGAGACAGGAAAGGGGAGACGAAGCGTGGCGTTATTATTAGTGTAGTTGACTTCATAGCACATTATACTTGTGCCCTAACTTTAAAAGCATGTCTTCTCATATACAGCCGAGGTCCTTTGACGAGTAGTGAACTAACAGACAGACAGAAATACACACACACACATACACACACACACACACACACACACACACACACACACACACACACACACACACACACACACACACACACACACACACACACACACACACACATCAAACCATACACCCCCACCCCACCTACACACAACACATCCATTCACACACACACACACACACACACACACACACACACACACACACACACACACACACACACACACACACACACACACACACACACACACACACACACACACACACACACACACACACACACACACACACTGCAACCACATCAAACCATACACCTCCCCCACCCCACCTACAAACAACACATCCACACACACACACACACACACACACACTAATTCTGTTATGGAGCTTAGTGGCAGGGAAATGTGTGTATGTCTGCGGTGGTGTGGTGAGGTGGGGAGGTTGCCATGGTAACACAGACTCCCTGCACCAGCCAAGCTAAGGCCATGAGTATTGCCCACTGAGTCTCGCACTTTATATAAAACATCTCAGTACTCATATTTAATGCCAATATTGCCGTTTTATCATCACAATTTGGTAGAACATACTCGGACCCAATTTGTAAAAACGATCAATTAATATTAAAGTTTTCTGTGGCAAGAAATGAAGCGAAAAAGGTGTTTGGTGGTGGGGTGGAGTGGGTGTCTAGCGGTGCATTGTGGTGAGACACACATGCACTCACAGGCACATATTTACACACACACACACACACACACACACACACACACACACACACACACACACACACACACACACACAGTACTCTCTAATGGAACTTGCTGGAGGGGAAATGTGTGTATGTAACTGTGGTGGTGTGGGAGGTTGCCATGGTAACACACAGGCACCTCCCAGAAGTCAGGCAAAGATTTCCTTTGCAATTTATTTTTGGATAGGGCTGGTAGAGAGAGCTGTATGATCATGAGAGTTAATAGAGACAGCATTAACACTCTCAGAGTAGTATGACTCACTCTCAGCTGAATGCTATCGCCAAGCAGTACCTGGAATAGAATACTAGAGTTTCCCCTACCATGAAAGGGTCCTGGTACCATCTAGTGGTTCTGAAAGTAGCTGGACAAGTTTTTCGTCTTGGTAGGCGTCGCTACTTGGCTGCTTTTGCTAGTGGCCGTATGACAGTGGAAGGACGAGGGTGTGTGTGTGTTGCTGTTGCATCATTGCCCTGAGGTAAGTGTTGGATATTTGCTGTTTTTAGCCATTAAGGTGACTACATTAGGACACAAGGATATCGCACTGACAGCCAGGAAGTATCATGGCCCAAGAAATAATATCTATAAGGCTACTAGACGTAATTCTGATGAGATAAGGGGATGTTAGTGTGAGGGAGATGAGGAGGCCTTGTAGTCCAGGCTGCCGTTTTGTGGAAAATCGTCTGCTGTGGAAAAACAAATGAACGACGAGCATGGATGTGGGCAGGCGGACGTCATTCCACACTAATTGTTCACGTTATTTTGTAGGAATAAGGGGGATTTTGTCATGATTGGGAGGAACTAACATGTATTGTTATTCAGACCCTTCACAGTTAAACCAATGAATATGTAGCGTTTGTCTATAATACTGTCATTTAAAACAAGGAAGAATACGTCGTGGAACAGTCTACCTCTACCCACCCGGCGATATCATTAAAAAGATATATATTTACAAGACACTTGCCAACCATTAGCGGTGCACACTTACTTTGTAATATTAAAGAGATGCCGAAACAATGTTGTAAATCGTGTACAGTTGATATACTAGAAAACTTGGATGTGGATAAACTTCCTTGTCTCTTGGCTGGTTATTAATCAACATTTACTGACTTATTAACTCTCTTAATCATTTAACGTCCTTACACTTGAATCATAATAGGTCTGACATCATTAATTATACCCTCTCTTCCAGTATTCACAGTATACCAAATTTTATGGTAGTTATACCAACAATACATCCTCTGTCATCCTGGTTACTAAACGAGACCGTGTGCAATAATAACGTCACAACCAGCGTGCAATTCACGGCAACTCTGCCTTGTACCGCCTCAATGTTGGTGTCTCAGCACCAGTGAAATAGCAATGTGAGTGTCGTCCTGTAGATTCTCGTGCCGATCAGACTGGTGGACTAGGTTTGCCTGCCCCCTTGTCCCTGTCCACCCAACAGTACAGTTTGGCACCTGAATGTAAACTGATAAGTGCGATTCAGATTTCAGAGGGACAGTGTGATGGAAAAAAAATATTGTATGTAAGTTATTTTGTCCTGAAGCACACACACACACACACACACACACACACACACACACACACACACACGTACACACACACGTACACACATACACGTACGCGTATATTGTGGTGGTGTTCCTTCATTTTACCAAGGCCGAGATAGTCGTTATTTTGCAGCTTATTTCCGGTAGTTCAGTGAAAGAACTAGACAAACTTACAGCTCTACATCATTTCCATACCACTTCTTCGTGACTAGCACCATTCTAGTGTTAACCCCTTGTCATAACACAATTTAAGAAAGAGATTGCAATTTTACGCCAAGTTAGAGTAAACAGGGTATAGTAGTGATGCTGCAACACACGTATATTTGTCCTCTTGTTTACAGGTCAGTCCACACGCAGTCCTTAGGTCACGTGTTCCATAGAACAGGTAAGGCATTGACAGCCAGTGTAACTAAATGGCAGACCAGAGATGGAGTGACAGGATGAGGCACACAGAGAACAAGATAGAGATAATACTCGCAGATCCACCGAGCAGGGACGTAACAAGCTAACAACCAAAGGATCGGAGTGGAGACAGGTGAGAGGGGTCCTTATCCTGCAGTGGTGTGTCACAGGCTGATGATGATGGTGATGATAATGATGCTGATGATTATAATACAGCTACTACTGGCGATACCAGTGAGGATTTAACCTCTGTACGAACTAACAGAAATGGGATGAATATGATAATGATCATGATGATGATGATGATACTGATGATGATGACTGTGATGTTGAAACTCCTGTACCAGTTAACTAAGCTGGGATTATTGTGATGATGATGATGATTATGATGAAACTATATACTCTATGAAACAGCTGTGACGATGACAAATATGATGATGATGACAATGATGATGATGATGATGATGATGATGATGTGACTCCCGTACAAATTCTACAATTTGATTAGAAGGCAGTGATAAATATGATGATAAAGGTGATGACTCTGATATAACATCTGTTCTACATCTTTTACAGTGTTGGGATGACAGTAACATGCTGCTGACGATGATGATGATGATTAGGACGACGAGGAAGATGATGATGATGATTACGTCAACGAAGATGAAGACGACAACGACGATGATGACGACGACGACGATGATCTTCAAGTCACTGGCTGAGTCACATCCTCCTTTCCTTTTCGTTTAACCTCAAATGTTTTGGTGACTGGGCATGTGTGTGTGTGTGTGTGTGTGTGTGTGTGTGTGTGTGTGTGTGTGTGTGTGTGTGTGTGTGTATGTGTGTGTGTGCTGGTGGGTGTGTGTGTGTGTGTGTGTGTGTGTGTGTGTGTGTGTGTGTGTGTGTGTGTGTGTGTGTGTGCTTGCTTATGCTCGTGTATGTATATCTTGGTTGATGATACAATAGTTATTCAAATGGCAGAATTATTTCCACACATTCAATGTTTTATTTCAAGTGTAAATATTAGGCCAAGAATATAGGACCTTTTACCTATACAATTACGAGACACTTACGCAATATTCTGAAAAGCTTATTACATCCCATAGACCACAGCACAGGGTTCCATAAGTCACTGATCACCGTCTCTTTATGTATCGTTAGGAAGTGGATGAATATGAGTGAAGTAATACATATATTTTGGTCTTTATTTAAAGGTAGGAATTAACCTCACATATTCTTTTTAATTTCAAGGATACAACACATGATTTTCTACATTTTATCACAGTAGCTCTAGGACCGGCCCTGACCGTCTGCTTCTCACTAACCATTTTCGGATGAGAGGTGTTGTACTCATATAGGCTTTAGAGATTATAGTGAAGCCAAGTTACGTTCTACCAGTCCCACACATTAAGTCACACACCATCACCCTCTCACACCACACCATACCATACCACCCTCCCACACCGTATCACACCACACCATACCAGTCTCTCACACTACACGACACGAAATCACACTCCCACACCACACAAAATCACCTACCCACACCACACCACAAAAAATCATCCTCCCACAGCACACCACACATAACCACCTTCCCACACCACACCAAACCACAAAAAATCCTCCTCCCACACCACACCACACCACACCACACAAAATCACCCTCCCACACCACATCACACATAACCACCCTCCCACACCACACAACACCTCACCACACAACCCTCCCCACACCACAGCACACAACCCCCCCACCACACCACACCACACAACGCCCCCCACCACACCACACCACACCACACCACACCACACCACACCAAGGAGATTAACCTAAGGGGCCTGAAGCTCCCGCATCTATTAATTCTGCTATTGTTTCCAGGTAACTCCACACACACACACCTCAGGTCACGTCTTTCACAGAAGAGACAACAGAAGGACAGCGAGCGTAACTGAATGGCAAGCCAGAGATGGAGTGAGAAGAAGAGGTGCACAGAGAACAAGATTGAGAGATCATATGATGCAGATCTACCGAGCAAGGACGGAACAGACTAACAATCAATGGATCAGAGTGGAGAAAGGTGAGAGGGTCCTTATCATGCAGTGGTGTGTCACAGGCTGATGGTGATGATATTGATGGTGATAATGATGTTGATGCTGATGGTGGTGATGCTTTAACATCTCAACTTATGAGGTTACAGAATGCACAGTGAGGCTGCATAGTCAGGAAATGGAGAATATGAGTGCATTTAAGTATTTATGTAATGTGATGAATAAGGATGGAAGATCAGAGGATGAAGTGACTGGAATGATACGTCAGGGAAGGAGGGTTGCTTGTTCTCTAAAAAGCAGTGGTTAGGAAGAGGGAACTGAAGATGAAAGTATGAAAAAAAAAGGGCGCTGCATGCTGTGATTCCCATTTTAAAGTGTGGAAGTGAAGCTTGGATCTTGTTGGAAGGACACAAGTCAAGAGTGAGAGCGGTGGAAATGAGCTACTTGAGAGGAGCATGTGGAGTTTCATAGAGAGACAGACAGACAAATGGGCAGATGAAGGAGCGTTGTGATGCCGATGTGGATGAGACTGAAAGCGTTAAGAGAAATACTTTGAGATGGTTTGGCCATGTGGAGAGGATGGCGAATAAGAGAATGACTGAAAGAGTGCACATGAAAGCTTAGAGGGGGAGGGGGAGACCGATGATGAGATGGAGGGAAAGAGTAGAAATATATGACTGGGATATTTATGCTAAATGGTGGAGGACAGTACATCATAGAGGCGATTTGCTTGTGGCCACCCCTTACGGGATTAGGCTTCTGGCTATAGATAAACAGTCATAGATATAGGCAGATAGATAGGTAATGATGATGATATGATAATGCTGCAGCTGCTGCTGCTGCTGTTGCTAATGATGGTGATGATGATGATGATGAGGAGGAGGAGGAGGAGAGTGGTAAAGATAATGAGAATGAGGATGTAGATAATGATGATGATGGTAATGAGGACGACAACTACGATGATGATGATGATTATGATGATGATGATGATACTGATGATGATTTTTGTCGGCAGGTGGAAGGACAAAACAGCAGGAACTCTACCATCGGTCCAAGCATCCACGATTCCACATCCACCCATCCATCCATCCATCCATCCACTCATCCATCCATCCATCCATCCATCCATCCGTCCATCCATCCATCCATCCATCCATCTCGCTTGATGTTAAAAGCTAAGTCTATTTAACTTAAGTAGTACCAATTGCTCCTTCATAAGCTTTCCAGCTGTCTGAACAGATCTGCAGTAGCTTTTAACTTCTAGAATAACTCGGTTCTGGTGCTCAGTTTGGTACTTTTATTTTCATTTTATCAGAACTGGCGCGGCAAATTTTGGGAAAAGTCCCTCAAGTAACTCCTATTAAATTTTTACTAGGTTTCTAATGATGTCCATAGATCCGTTGTTGCTTTAACAGTTTCCTAGACAACACAGTCTTGGCGCTGTTCTCTGCCACCCTGTTATACCATGTCACATAGTGTTCTCGCTCGCTTGTTCTGTACGCTCGCTCGCTTGAACAATAAATCACTGAAGAAAAGGTGGTATAAAACCCCCTAAGCCGCCACAGTATTATAACCCTCGGTATGCAGTTCGTTCCCTGCGGCCTTGTAACTCTATGTACCCGAAGCGCTTACAAAATAACTCGAAATAATTTTCCTTTCTTAACTATACTCGTTTCACTTTAACTTGGCCTGAGTTGTTGTTGTTGTTCTTGTTACATCTTAGGCTCCTCTGGATGTGAACCCAGTGTTATGTTGAAGGATTGTCTGTGTTGTGGTGGTGTGGTGCAGGAAGTGAGTGGGTGTGCTGTGGTGTGGGGGTGCCACTTTGCAGTATGAGCACAGGGGATTGTATGTGTGTTATATTTTGTGTTAGTATTGTAGCAGGGAAGGTTGGTGTACTCGTGTCTCTGGGTTCGGTAGTGTCTGAAGGGTGTATGTCTGGTGGTGGCACATGAAGGATGCTGTTTGGAAGAAAGTTTTGGATGACAAGGGTGACTATGTGTTTATGTGTGTGTTTGGCAGAAAGTTTTGGCTGGCTGGGGTGTTTGTGAGTTTATGTATGTGTCTGGGAAGTGTAGCGTCGGGTGGAGGAGGGGACATGTTCCAAAGATAATCTGTGTAGTGTTGGGCGTTGTTCGATTTTGTTTGTGGAGAGGATGATGCAACATAAGGTTACAAAGGTGGGACGGATCTTGAGCTGAAGTGATGAACTGTGTGCCTCTCATATTCACTTGGTCTCTGACTGAAATTAGTTATGTTTCTTGGTGTAGGCTGTCAGTACTTGTGGTCTTAGTGTCTTCTGCTATCAAGGTATTGTTTTCTGTTCTTTAAAGCTCCTTCGTGTTTGTGTTGGATATGATTACGGCTCAGCTTGTGCGGCAGTAATTCACGGTTGTTTTAATGTATTACTTATAAGTGGAGGATGGAGTTGGGATGTATATGAGAGAGGGTGTGAATTAGGGGGAGTGATGCATAATGACGGGGGACAGGGTGGCATAGAGGCGACTTGTTTGTGGCCACCTCTTACGGGATTAAGTCGTCTGGCTATAGATAGATGGATAGACAGATAGCTATTAGTTTCCATACGGTTTGCCGAGTAGTAGCGATAGTTATCACTAGAATATGATGGTAGTCACGAATGAGTGCCGTGGAAAGGATGTTGGGCTGTAGTATTGGCTGTTTCTGATGCTGATCTGCGTGACATTCTCATATGCTTTAAATGAAACTCTGTGTCAAGTTAAAGTGAAAGGCGTGTATGTTTGTGTAGGAGGAACGAGAGACAAGGAGGTATTCTGTGGCCTGTTTTCTTTGTGCTTCCTACAAGACACAATAATAGTTATGACGGGGCATTGATGGCAAGTTTGTGGGTCAGCACACACTTACGGCCTCTCATTATACAAGGTGGTCCATATATTACGCCACCCAGTTCTTGTGTGTTGCGGGCACGGCTCAGTGAACATTACCAGTGTCTATCCTGCATCATTATCTACTTCCCACAACCCTCTTCAGGCTTAGCTTTATAATATAGGCTTTAATTTAGGTCCATTGATTGCATGGTGGAGAATTCCCATAACCTTTTTTATGCTTAGCTGTATATCATTGTATTGTATAATCTTTTATGTCCACTGATCACACGGCTGAGCAGTAATTTGGTGAAGCGATCAGAATGTCTTAGCTCATCACAAAAGCCGTCCCCACAACACACAAGACTGCAGAGCGCAATATACTTATCAACTATATTAAGTCAAAGCCACAGTTAAAAAGGTAATGAAACAAGACAGGAAATTTAAGTTTTCGTTATTAATACTTCAGTACAAAATACATTAACAGAGACAGCAATATAAAATATGCGTTCAAAAGTAGCATTTGTCCACAGAACATCCTGGACTTGCAAGGCAGATCACACCATCACCACCAGGCTTCTCTCGGCAGGTCAGGGCAGATCACCAGCAGCAGCAGCAAGTCATCTCACGGCTGGGGAAGACACGACACCCTGCCGCCGCCGCCGCCACCACCACCACCACACCACCAGGCATCTCAGAGTAGGGGAAGACACCACACCACCGTCAGGCTTCTCACGGCAGGGCAGACCAAACTTCAGCAGGGTATGACCAGTGTGGCAAGGAAGCAGCGTCAAGGCAGCAGACTCCAGCACGACCTGTGGACCAGATGTGTATTAGTTCAAATCAGTGTTAGCTTTAGTTATTTAATCTTCTATCTATCTCTATCTATTGCCAGACGCCTCAATCCCGTTTGGGGTGGCCACAAACAAATCGCCTCCAAGTCGCCCTGTCCCCCGCCATTTCACTGCCCTGCTCCCAACGCACACCCCCTCTCTCATATACCTCTCCACCCCATCCCTCCATCTCATCCTCGGCCTCCCCTTCCCTTTTCCCCCCTCCACCTCACTCACATACATTCTCTTCGTCAGTCTTTCACCCTCCATCCTCTCCACATGGCCAAACCACCTCAGTGTGTTCTCCTAACGCTTCCTATCACATCCACATCCACACCACAACGCTCCTTTATATCCTCATTCGTCAGCCTGTCTCTCCATGTGACTCCACAGGCTCCTCTTAAATAACTCATTTCCACTGCTCTCACTCTTGACTTGTGTCCTTCCAACAACGTCCAAGCTTCACTTGCATACGTTAGAGTTGGTATCACAAAACTGTCATGTAGTAACTTTTTCACTTCCATGCTCACTTCCCTGTTTCTTATCACTGCTTTCAAAGAACCAGCAACCTTTCTTCCCTGCTGTACCCTTTCAAGCACTTCACCCTCCAAACCTCCATCCTTACTCATCACACTACCCAAGTACTTAAACGTACTCACATTTTCCAATTCCTCACCATCCAACCTCGCTGTACATTCACTGACTTCACCTCTCTCAAAGACCATCACTTTACTCTTCCCTACATTCATCTTTAGATTCCGTTTCTTACACACTCTCTCAAACTCATCCACCAAGCCTTGCAGCTCCCCTTCGTCTTCACTCAACAACACAGTATCATCTGCAAACAACAGTACAGGGAGTTTCCAAACACTACCCTCTCTCACCAGGGGCACTCCAACATCCACTACCCTACCTTGTACCTCTTTTATAACCCCATCCATGTACAGATTGAACAACCATGGAGACATGACACATCCCTGTTTCAACCCAACCTTCAAAGCGAGGACTCATTAGACTGCTCAGATTCTGTTGGGAATGGCACACAGTTAGAGAATTATATCACCAATATTTTATCCAAATTTCCCATACAGGGTGTTGCATGAAATGTTTGACAAACTTCAGAACGTTGTTCTTGGGACAATTTTGAGTTAAGAATTGCTGCATCAACCTGGGCTAATTTCTCGTCTATTATGCTCAGGTTCTGTAGGGAATGGCAGCAGATTAGAGACTGGTATCGCAAAATTTTATCCCCTGCCACCACCACCAGGCCGTTTATTTTTAAATCCCCTTGTAAAACTGTAGAGATATATCGGCAGGACAGTAAATAGTGATCCTACTGTGGTACTCTGGAATTTCAGAGAGAGAGATGATGATGCCACTGATTCATGGGGTTATCTTTAATTTAACAAGAAACACTTTACTTACCTATTCAGTTTGCACGAAAATTAATGTTTAAAAGCCTGATAATATATTCACGAAATTTTCTTCTTAAAATTTAATAAGTAAATATTTAATTTGAAGTGTGACGTCACTGTTGCATTATGGGAGCAACGTTGAGACATGCTGGAGATGAGTGAAGATTTTATTCTTTACGGTGTTAGTCTACTTCTTATTATGGTAATTCTTATGCCCATGTGTTTATCAGTGTTTGCTGTCATTATCGAGAGGTGTAGTCGGCTGATGTAAGTTGTAATTATTAGCTATAAGGATGATATACGGCGGTGTGTATCTCCAGGTGACCAAGATGTCCCTTTAAACTCGAGTAAGCAGTGCTACTTAAATCCCCCGATATTCACACCATCTGTTTAGGTTTTAAGGTCGAATGTGATCCTGTACATGGGCAGACATAGTAAGTTAATTGGCTGGAAAAAATGAGGGGATGTGTGTAAAAACTGTAATGGGTAGTTTGTTTACATCGGGGATATAAACTCCGCGAGTCCCTTTAACTCTTGCAATCCCGGTGATGCCCTTTTCAGTTTATTCATAGTGCCAGAAGGCAATTTTATTCAACTTATGCAAAATCTCTGCTATTGCAGGAGTTCAGTGAGGCTGTGCCTAACCCCTACACTTCCAGAAGTCTATACAAAGCTAAATATAATCATGAGATGGGAAAAAAAAAAATCCCTGCTCTGTGAGTTAAACTAGTGAAGACTGAAGGTATTAAAAAGAAAATATTCATTCCAGTGCCTGATAGCAGAGGAGACGGTGACATGGAGGTGATTTGCTTGTGGTCACCCTGGTGGGATCATGATATCTAGCTGTTGAGGGGTACGTTTCCAGGTCAGCAGCTGCCCCAGTCAGAACGGTAAATGTGAGTATTTAGCAGAAACCACGTCTGGAATTCAAGCACTGTATTTTGAGGTATTTTCTGTTTATATCTCACCATTTGTTGATTTTTTTCTTCTATGAGATTTCAGTTGCAAGTAACTCCTTCCTTCCTTGGATTATTTAATCCTCAAGGGGAGTCATTGATGCCCCCAGGGGGCATTTGTGACAGAAATGGCTTATACTGTAAGAAAAATGTCAGCAAATGATGAGACAAACAATGCTTCAGAATACAGAGTACTGTAATTGCAGTTGTGGTTTCAGCTATATACTATACTGTATTAACCCTTGCCTGCTGGTAGGTAGGTAGATAGAAATTAACAAATCTAGTGAGGAAATATAGTCCATTTGCATATACAGCGAGCACTCACATAATGCGGATATACAGTACTGTACCCTGAAACTCCTGCTTTATGAGAATTCCACCTTATCAGGCCATATGTTTACATGTTAAAGGGTTTCATGTTACCTAAGCCAGCCCCAAGTTCTCCATTTGGGGCGATTTTCATTTTTTTTTTTCCCAAGACATTTACATACTTAATAAAGACATCACTACAGTAATCCCTTGGTTATCTGACGTAATAGAGCCAACGGCATGTCTGGATAGTGGATCCTTCTGGCTAATGGACTTCTCCCCTGGCCCCCCTTCATACATACCCTAACTTTGAGAGCTATTGGAAAAGGCCACAACAGTACCGTACATTGTACAGCACTAATTTCTGTTTTTTTACATTACTTTGTCTGGTAAAGGAGACCTATAGACCACAGCCAAGCAATTACCGTGGTCAAACAGACTCATCAAGCAGACAAGCAATCACCACTACAGGGACATACCTTGCAGTTACATGAAAAAGAAATGGCTCTGCCAGGGGAAAATGTTTGCTCAGCCATAATTTCCACCTGGATGCAAGCATTTTGTCCGAATAAAATGGAAAATGTACGATTATTGGTTTTGAATAGCCAGATCACAGGGTCTGGATAATGGACATCAAGCTAATTGAGGGATTACTGTACATATAAACACTGGAGGATTCCTTACCTTGAATGGAAGAGGTTGTGGGCTTGCTAGAGGGAAGTGGAGTGGGGTCCCGAGGCAGGGCAGGACTCTTACTGGTCATAATGATCACACAGAGCATGAGTGCAGCCAGAGTGCGGGGAGAGGGTAGGCTCAACTGGGGTAGGAATGATCAGTCGGCTGTGACGACACCCCACGCAGACACATGACAGCTATACGTCATAGGCTGATGCAACCTGTGCTGTGACGATCACTGGCCGCGTTGTATCTGTTCCCACCCTGTCATGACCCAAGTTTGCCGTGTTATGACCATATGAACGATAATTTGGGGCCTCTTGCCGCAACATGTCAATCCTCACCACATAGTAAGGTGTTAGAATAAATGGGCAGCTTCCTCTGTGCATAATGTCTATCATTTTCATGTTGTGACTAAATTTGGAAACAAAATTTTGCCTCCTGTGTTATGTGAGTTTCATGCTAGAGGATTGGGTATTATGTAGGCACTGACTGTACTGTAATGCATGAATTTCATCCCTAACACCTGCCACATTTTGTTTTTCTTGTAATATGGTATAAAAGAAAAACTTGAGGAAGTAATATATTTAATTTCTTTCAGCCTGCAGAGTACCAGCTGGTCAATTAAACACCTCTATGAGTGAGGCCTCGTAGCCACCTTGCTGCTGCGGGTCTAAAAGGTGGGTTTCCTTTTGGATTACCACACCCTGATCAATTGCAGTGGGTATGACAGTGAATTTAAGTTAATATAGCCATAATGTTTGACAAATATATGCAGAATGGCAGTTCACAATATACCATCTGGTCGATTAAACAAAACTCTTCAATCTTAAACCTAGTCCCCCCATGCCTCATATTCAGTGATGCATTACACATCCATCTAATCATTGCCCTCTTCCTTTACTGCTCGGGGAGCACGGTAGCTCGATGGTAGGGTGTTGGGCTCGTAATCGTGAGGCTGCGAGTTTGCGCCCCGCCTAGTGGCTGCTGTGCTGGGAGGGGTAGCGCTCTCCTGTAACCCTAGCAGGGCTATATGATCTGATGAGGTCTAGCTTGGGGATTAATCCCCTTTTTTCCTTTACTGCTCAGGTCTTGCTCCCATATAGCATTATGCTTCTAATTCATGCTGCATGCAGAGATCCTTTAGTGTGGAGGGAGAACCCTGTCAATGGCAGGAGAGGTAACAACTCCCTGAACTTCCTCCAGCCACTCCTTGCCTTAGCTCTCCAGCCCCATGTTCAGCACATGACATGTCCCCCAAATGACAAAACGCTTCCACACACGCAAAAATCCCCAGCAAGATCAATCGTTTCATACCTGACAATTTACATGCTCTCCCTTACACACCAAACACACAAAATCAGCATTATCTTGCAGTCGACCTCAAATACGACCACATCTATGCATCCACTTATTACAAATACTGCACAAGATGAAGTTACTTCCCATACCCTTGTGGTGAGCCGAACCTGGCCACTCTCCCTCCGATTTGACGGTACCACCAGTAGCCCTAGACATCATCACTTTTGTTTCATCCGTATTTACTCTCAAACCCTTGTATCCCATTCGATCTCAACTTTTCATAAATCTTTCCCCTGATTATTTTTCCTTATAGTTGTGATCTTCAGAGGCAAAGCCTGAGGATTAGAGAGCTTGAGAAGTATGTCAAGGTGCTATTGAGTGATGGTATTATTGGAAGGTTATAATACTCATTCAAGCAGAGTAAATCATTTTGAATTAATCAGTGTGGTGGAGTAGAATGTGTTAAGTTTTATTGCTTTACTACTGGTCTGATCTTAGAAGGTAATGCCTTGAGGAATTAGAGGTAAACAGACTTAACCAGTGTTTTGTGAGAGACTGTACTGTCGAAGGTTATGTCAGTCTCTCACATTGAATAAAGTAATCTTGAATTAAAAGATGTAATGGAGTTGATAGGGTTAAATTTGAATGATTTTTCTACGTATGTGAAGCTTCAGAGGTAAAGTCTGAGGATTAGAGGGTTAGAGGATTGAATAAGAAGCTGTTGAGAGACTGCATTGTTGATGGGTATACGAATCAAGCTGAATAAAATCTTACTGAATCAAAAGATGTGGTGGAGCTGATAGGGTTAGGTTTGATTTGCTGTCTTTTGTTTACTGATCTGAGGGTGAATGTTAAAGCTTGAGAAGAGGGTTAGAGGATTGTATTAGTGTCCTGTGGGAGGCTATTGTGCAGGGTTGTACCAGTCTCTCAAGACAAATTTAAATATTTGGTAAAACAGAAAGAGTTAAAGTTTGTTACCTTTCCATGTTGACATCATATCAGAAGCTAAAACCTGAGGATTACAGGACTATGCTGAGGTGGTATGAGGGACTGTATTGATGAAGGCTATATTAATCGTGCTGAATAAAATAATCTCAAATTGAAATATGTCATAGAGGTGAAAGGGTTTAAGTACTATATGGTATTTTTCCTTACAGATCTGTACTTGGATGTTAAAGCTTGAGGATAAGAGGGTTAGAGGACTGTACCAGTGTGCTGTGCGAGACTAGTGTTGGTTTCCAAAGTGCAACCCAGTAAACTGGAGAGGTCCATCCCTTCACTGGAATACAAAGACATGCACATTATTCATCTTCTCTTCAAGCATCAGATCAGGAAGGTATTGTGGTCTTTATAAATTGCCTTTCAAAATGTATTGACCTGTATTAAAGCCAGTCCTTTTACCATAGCTTGTTTTTACTTTCTCCCTTTATATAAGTAGCAACTGCTCTATATTCTTTCCATAGCACTTGTTCATGATTAGCATTAAACTGCAGGCTTAGGTATTCCAAGTAGCTCATGAAATTTCGAGATATCTCCTCCTAAAGCGACATTAATAGGTACATGACAATTTAGTTTAGTCTGTGCATAATAGTCCAATTTCCCATTTTTTGTAACATGTAAAGAAATAAAATACAGTAGAAGTTTTAGCCGGTATTCTAATGGGGGCGCGGTGGCATGGTCAGTATGGTGCTGGCCTGCTGATCAGGAGGACCCGGGTTCAAGTCCCGGTGTGATAGGTTTCTTTAAAATGTGGCTGAGGGAAGTTTGCGTAGCAGGCTTTCCTTAAAACCACAAGGCCCCATACTTACACTTCAGCTCACACACACCAAGACACTTCCACACACTACTACATACATACACACATCAAGACACACACACACACCAAGACACTTCCACACACTACTACATACATACACACATCAAGACACACACACACACCAAGACACTTCCACACACTACTACATACATACACACATCAAGACACACACACACACCAAGACACTTACACTACTACATACATACACACATCGACACACACACACACCAAGACACGTACATAGCCACAGCCACCTTCACACAGTAGACACACACACACAGAGGGTGGGACAGACACACCACAGGCAGACAGAGAGGGACATATACAAAACACAGGGAGTGAGAGAGGAGGGGGTTTTATTAAAAAGTCCAATTTTGGTATACCTCCTGTGGCAAAATTGATATAGCCCCCCCTTTAATATTTTTTGGATATTTTCATTTAGTGCCCCCCAGGCCCCAGACCCACTCGGCTGAACCAAATTGTCTGGCATCAGCTGGAACATGATATACCAGAGTTATGCCGGTCATGCGGGGGTTAATGGTGAGTGTAGTAACTGTCAGGCTCCTATGACTCACTCAGCCGAACAAAATCGTCTGTCAGCTGGAATGGAATACTAGAGTTGTCCCAAGCACCAGAGGGTTAAGAATCTTAACCCCCTGAGTGATGCTCGGGACAACTCTAGTACCCCATTTCAGCTGACTCAGACGATTTTATTCGACTGAGTGAGTCATAGGAGCCTGACAGTGTCAATACCGTCACCATTAACCCCCTCACGACCGACATAACTCTAGCATCATTTTCCAGCTGACGCCAGACAATTTGGTTCAGCCGAGAGAGGATCCTAGGATCCTGAGAGACACTATAACATCACAAACAAAATACAAAATGCCTTCCCTCCATCTTGAACGTACTATAATTCATTTACATTAAGTAAGCTCGTATTTTCGTATTTTGGCAGCTTATTTCATGTATCTTAGTTAAAAGAAAAAAATACTACGAGCTCTGTATCTTTTCATAGCCCTTCTTCGTGACTAGCATCGTATTCTAGTTATCTATAGTTACAACTGAGCATTCAAGTCGGAGGGATCACAACTTTAAGCAATTACAGTAAACAACAAACAAAAAGCAAGTGTCGTCCTCTTGACCTCTCGTCTTCGCAGGAATGCAGCGGTGGCGCCATCTTGTGCGTGGAATGCGTGAAGTGCAGGCTCTGAGTGGAAGGAGCACGGAGCCACGGGAAACTTAATAATATTCGCTAGTCAGCCAGTCCAGAAGCCTGGGACATTTGCCTGAAATAATAATAATAATAATAATAATAATAGAAATAACAACAAAACCAGTCATATACATAATTCAATATCTTAGTCACTCGATCTTTTTTTTTTCTTTTTTTTTTATGCGAGGAAGAAGGAACCAAAGGCCATGAGCCCGCAGTAACAGTTCCCTCCAAGAGAAAAACAAAATACAATAGAGAGCCAAATTCAAGATCCGATCATTTTGAGATGCCTGGACACACTGCGTTTGAAAGACTGGAGATCATAGGCAGCAGGAAATACAGACAGAGGGAGACAGTTCCAGAGCTGACCTGTTGCATAAATGAAAGACTGGGAGTAACGGTTAACTCTTGCATTAGAGAGTTGGACAGAAAAGGGATGAGAGTTTGCTGCCAGACGGGTGCTACGCGCCCATCGTAGAGGTGGAGGAATGCAAGCAGACAGTTCAGAGGAGCAGTGACCATTGAAGTAGCGATAGAAATGAGATAAAGATGCAACAGTGTGGCGAAGAGACAGAGGTTGAAGGGAGTCAGTAAGAGGAGGAGAGTTAATGAGATGAAAAGCCTTTGACTCCACCCTATTGAGAAGAGCTGTATGTGGGGAGCCTCCCCACACATGAGAGTTGTACTCCACACAGGGGCGGATAAAACCCCTGTATAGAGTCAACAATTGTGCAGGGGTAAAGAAAGAGCGGAGTCGGCTTAGCACACCCAATCTTTTGGAAGCAGATTTTACAAGAGATGTAATATGATCTTTCCAAGATAAGTCCCGAGTAAATGAAACCCCAAGCATGTTCAAGGATGATGCAGGATTAAGCTGATTATTATTAAACATTAGTGGGTATACCTGTGGAAGATTTTGTCGGGTTGATAGGTGTAAGAACTGAGTCTTAGATGCATTAAAAACAACCATATTATTTTTACCCCAGTCAGAGATACGAGCCAAGTCAGACATTAGGTGTGCCATAGCCTCATCCCTTGTTTGTTGAAGTAACTGTTGAGATGGGCGCTGCGGGAACCGAATGGAAAGGTGAAGGGTGGAGTCATCAGCGTATGAGTGGATAGGGTTAGATGTACAGCTTAGAAGATCATTAATGAATAAAAGGAAGAGAGTTGGTGATAGGACAGAGCCCTGAGGAACACCACTGTTGATAGATCTAGGAGAAGAACGATGGCCGTCTACAACAGCGGCTATAGAACGACCAGAAAGGAAGCTAGCGATGAGGGCACAGATAGAAGGATAGAAACCGTAGGAGGGCAGTTTGGAAATTAAAGATTTATGCCAGACTCGATCGAAAACCTTTGAGATGTCAAGTGCAATGGCAAGCTTTCGCCAAAGTCCTGAAAGGAGGATGACCAGGAGTCTGAAAGGTAGGTGAGAAGATCGCCAGTGGAGCGTCCCTGACGGAACCCGTACTGACGATCGGAAAGAAGGTTGTGACAGGAAAGATGCTTTAAAAATTTTCTATTGAGAATTGACTCGAAAACTTTTGAAATACAGGACGTTAAAGCAACTGGACGATAGTTGGAGGGTTGGGAGTGGTCACCCTTCTTTGGGACTGGCTGAATGAGAGCAAACTTCCAGCAAGAAGGAAAGGTACAAGTTGACAGACAAAGGCGAAAGAGTTTGCCTAGGCAGGGTGTAAGCACAGAAGCATAGTTCTTGAGAACAACAGGAGGGACCCCATCAGGCCCATATGCCTTGTTAGTACTGAGGCCAGTGATGGCAGAAAATACATCTGCTGAAGAAATTTTAATGTCAGCCATGAGGAAGTCAGAGGGGGGAAGTGATGGAGGAACAGCACCAGAATCGTCTAAGGTGGAATTGGAGGAGAAAGTCTGTGCGAAGAGATCTGCTTTATCAGTAGAAGAAATAGCTACAGAACCATCAGAGCAGAAAAGAGGAGGGAAGGATGATGAGGTAAAGTTGTTAGAAAGATTTTTGGCAAGGTGCCAGAAGGAGCGGGAAGAATTCGAGTTGGAGAGTTGAGAGCATTTAGTACGGATGAAATTAACGGGGTAATGGCATTACGTGAACAATATATCCCAACTTTAATATGGTAAGTCATCTTAAATGTCAGGACTAACTTGCCTAGCCCCAGGCTCCTATGCTCCTCAGGGAGCAACATAGGACTGGATGACGGATGGATGGATAACAGTAATAATAATAATAATAATAATAATAATAATAATAACAGAGTAAACCCAAAATACATTACAGTACTTTACATCATCAAGTACTACAAATTTGACATAGGCCAACATATCATCATCATCATCACCATCCAATCCTACATTGCCCCATGAGAAGCGTAGGAGCCCGGGGCTAGGCACGTTGGTCCTGACATTATAGACGTGAGTGACCAGCCTCACTCATCCCTGAGTGGCATTACATGAGCAATCAACCCCAACCATCCCTTGGATATAAACCTTCACCGGCTCAATCCGATTGGAGCGCAATAATTACTCACTAAACCACCAGGCGCCAAAATTTGGTTATATGGTTACCACCCAGCGTAGTAAATGGTTTCCTGGTGTACAGGAAACTATCTGGCTTGTCACTTAGTGTAGAGTCACCCACAGGCAGGAGGAGGAGGAAAGAATGAAAGAAAGACAGAAAAGGGAGTGTAAAGTCACCTGTATGCAGAAGGACGAGGAAAGAATGAAGGAAAGAATGACAGAAGAGGGAGTGTAAAGTTAACTGTAGGCAGAAGGATGAGGAAAGAATGAAGGAAAGAATGACAGAAGAGGATGGAAGGAAAGAAGGATGGAGGAGAGGAAAGGGCAGACACCCGAGAGCAACACTACATCGAGTTAGTGGAAGGTGAGCGCCCCCATTAACATAACAATTTCTTTTTTGAACTCACTATATCTCACTGCATCTGCTTATCTTCGGCCAGATGCTTTAATCCCAAAGCAGGTGGCCACGATGACACTCCCTGTGCTATCAGGCCGCCCAGCCTCCATCCACTTCCTCTATGTCAACCTTCCCTGTGCTATCAGGCCGCCCAGCCTCCATCCATCTTCACTGGTACACCTCTCCACCCCATCTCTCTTCAACACCTTCTCTTTCCTGCCAGTGTTCTGAAATAGGGGTAATAATTAGTAGGGAAAAAAAGAAAAAAATCTAATAACTCCCCTAATGATATATTTTGTGTATTACACCTAAAAATTCTGTTTAATACTAATATATATTTAACAACTGGCTGCAGCAAGTGACAAGTGTTAACGTTAGGGGTACGGCTGCAAAGGGCAGACTGAAAAAGACCTGGGACGAGGTCACAGTGACCTCAGGGATAAGGGACTGAATAGGGAGGCTGCCGGAGATTGAGCAGCAGGAAGAGCTGCCATTAGGTGACCAAGGCGGATACATGCAAGCATACTGGAGCCTTCATTAACGAAACAAAATGATGTGGGATCAGGGTGACATCCCAAAACATTTACTTTATGGCTGCTGCAGCAGACAACTGATTCAACTCATTAGGGGTACAGTGTATTATGTAATCTATGAGGTTCAAAATACAGTGCAATTCTGAAAATTAAACATGGCTGGCATCAAGCAGTGCAAGTCCAGGCAGAGACTACTCCTCCATATCTCCCATACACACATCATTGGGCACTAGACCTCTTCCATTGTCCCTCCACCCTGCCATGTTCCAACCCCAGCAAAGCACATCTGACACACAAATGCACCTGCTTCCTGGTGGTTGATGGGTCTGCTCAGGGTAGAGCCACAACAGTAAAAACGCTACGGAAGACACAGAGCCGATGGTGAAAAAATATGATCAGCATCGTACACAGAGCCACCCTAATGACTCTCCCAAGCCTGCCCTGCCCTTCCCTACACTGGCCTGACAATGACCAAACACACGCCTAACAACACACTGATACACACACACACACACACACACACACACACACACACACACGTGGAGCCAAGAGACAAGCTTTATAGGCAGGGAAGATACAATTTTAGGAAAGCAAATTTTACAGGATTGAGAAAATTTTTTGAAAATGTGGACTGGAGAAAATTCAGAGAAACAAGAGAGATACAGAGGAAGTGGGATATCTTTCTAGACCTCTATAATTTGGGAGTGGAAAAATTTGTACCAAGAGTAAGAGGGAAAGAAAACAGGAAAAAGGAGTGGTTTAATAGAAGGTGTATGATAGCAAAAAAAGAGAGAGATAAGGCGTGGAACAATTGGAGAAAGAGAGGTAACGACAGAACAAAGGAAGAATATAAAAGAACAAGAAATGAATACACAAGAATACGTAGAGAAGAAGAAAGGAATTTTGAAAAAGGTATACCAGACAAATGTAAGGATGAACCCAAACTGTTTTATAGATTTGTTAATGGCAAACTGAAACAAAAGGAAGGAATCACCAGATTGAAAGTAGAAGGAGAGGTCTATAAAGATGCAGCAATGCAAGCTGAAATAATGAACAAATGTTTCCAATCGGTTTTCACTAATGAAAGGGAGTTTGTGGAAGGGAAGGGAGTGATTAGAAATGTACCGGTGATAAAAGATATAAAAGTGGAGGTACAGGAAGGGTATAAATTACTGGAAACTCAAGATGTAAGGAAAGCCCCAGGACCTGATGGAATTTCTAACTGGGTACTGAAGGAATGCAGAGAACAACTGGCAGGTAAGATTCACAGGTTAATTGTGTGTTGTCTGGAAGAGGGGAAAGTGCCACAAGAATGGAAGAGGGCAAATATGGTACCAATTTACAAGGGAGGAAACAGGGAAGAACCCCTGAATTATACACCAGTGTCCCTAACCGGCATGGTGGCAATTTTGTGTGAGAGAATCCTGAAAGACAGATGGATAAAATATCTAAAAGAGATGAATATTTTGGCTGAAAGTCAGTTTGGATTTAGAAGTGGAAGGTCATGTGTTTCCAACTTGAGCTTTTTCTCAAGAGCGATTGATGTGGTACAGGAGAGAGATGGTTGGGTGGATTGTGTGTATTTCAACTTGGAGAAGGCCTTCAACAAGGTACCTCATAAGAAACTAACGTGGAAACTAGAGTATATAGGAGGACTGAAGGGGAAACTCCTGGAATGGATGAGAGACTTTTTGGGAGACAGACAAATGAGGACAATAATGAAGGACAGGATGTCTGGATGGAGGGATGTAACAAGTGGAGTCCCTCAAGGCTCGGTGTTGGCGCCAGTAATGTTCCTGATTTAAGTAAATAAATGATATGGTAGATGGAGTGAACAGTTATGCAAGTCTGTTTGCTGATGATGTAAAGATCTTGAGGAAGGTAGAGGTTGAGGAGGATTGTAAAATACTGCAGGAGGATCTGGATAGGATACATGATTGGAGCTGGACGTGGGAAATGAAATTTAATGCAAAGAAATGTAAAATATTGGAAATGGGTAAAAGTACCAAGAGGCCATCATTGAATTATTTGATGGGTAATGAACCAATCACAAAAGCCAGAGAAGAGAAAGATTTGGGAGTGCTGGTCCAGGATAGTTTGTCACCTGAAAAACACATTAACAAGACAGTTAGAGAGACGTATAAACTCCTGACTAATATAAGAGTAGCATTTCATTATATGGATGAGATGATGAAAAAATTGATAGTGGCCATGATCCGCCCCAGGTTAGAATATGCAGCGGTAGTGTGGTGCCCACACAAAAAGAAAGATATAAACAAGATTGAGAGAATACAAAGAACAGCAACCAAGATGGTCCCCAGTCTGACAGATCTGCCATACAGAGACAGGCTGGAAAAGATGGATTTGCCTGAGGAAAGGAGAAAGAGGGGAGACATGATTGCAGTTTTCAGCACCATGATAGGAGTAGATAAAATTGACCGGGAAGATCTGTTTGTAAGGGATAAGACAGCAACAAGAGGACACGGAAGGAAATTGAAGAAGTCAAGCTGCTTGAAGGATATCAAGAAATATAGTTTTCCTTATAGATGTACAGACCTGTGGAATAGCCTGGACAAAGAGATCGTCCAGTCTAAAAACTTTAACGAGTTTAAAGCTAAATTTGACTTATTGAAAAACAGTGACGGGACCCCATGAACATAGCACATTTCCTGTATATCACAATTAGGTATATTAGGTAAATACATAAGTATTTGGAACGACTTAGAGGAAGAGGTGGTGCAGGCGAAAAACATTCATGTGTGTAAAAGTATACTAGATAAATTGTGGATATGAAGACACGACAACACGAGCATTGCTCAATTCCTGTATACTACAAATAGGTAAATACACACACACACACACACACACACACACACACACACACACACACACTTATTGTACTGAGTGTGAGGGAGGAGGAATGAGTCAACTGTATATACTCCCTGATGACTCAGCTGACTCCCTGGCTTGCTGACTCTTTGAAGATTCTCTGCTGACCTCCTGCTGACTCCCTGATGACTCTGCTGACTCTCTTGACTTCCTCCTGCTCTCCCTGATGACTCTTGCCTTCCTGCTGACTTCTGACCCAACGATGGCAGCAACATCAGGACTCCCTCAGGTACAACCAGCCAAGTCCAGTCACATCCATCTGTAAAGGCAAAATAACATTAGGCAAATCTTACCTCAGCTGTTAACACCATTCCCCTGTGGCGGGGGGGACACAACCTGGCCGCACTATGGGGTGGTGCTACTACTCTGCGGCCGGGTTGTGTTAGGAAGAATACTGCCACCGTATTCCCTGCGTGTCGTAAAAGGCGACTAAAAGGGGCGGGGTGAGGGGACTAGGGACCCCCTCCTCTGTTTTTTAGTTCCTAAAAAGAGACAGGCCAGAGAAAGGGACGGGGGATGGAGTTATCCCCGTACCCTGAAGATTGGGTCTATGAATGTGCGTGGATGTAGTACAATTGAGGCTAAAAGGGAGGAGATTGGGAGAATGTTTGTGAGAAGAAAGTTGGATGTGTTAGCTTTGAGTGAAACGAAGATGAAAGGGAAGGGGGAATATATGTTTGGAAGTGTGAATGGAAGATTGTCAGGTGTTGATAGAGGAAGGGCAAGAGAAGGTGTGGCCTTGTTAGTGAGTCCGGAAGTGCAGCAGTGTGTGATTGAATGGAAGGAGGTGTCATCGAGACTGATGTGGGTGAAAGCGAAATTTGAACGTGAGTTGTGGGTGTTTGTGAGTGCATATGGACCTGGTAGTGAAAGGGATGAACAAGAGAGGGAGTCTTTCTGGAATGATGTTGATGAGTGTCTGCAGAGTTTTGGAGCGAATGTGAATGTGGTAATGATGGGAGATCTGAATGCTAGAGTGGGAAATGTAGCAGTTGAAGGCGTAGTTGGTATGCATGGTGTGCCTGGAAGAAATGAAAATGGGGAACAAATGATAGCGATGTGTGTTGAGCGAGAGATGGTGATTGGGAATACGCTGTTTGAGAAGAAAGATATTTATAAGTATACATGGGTGAGACAGGAGGGTGGAAGGGTTGTTGATAGAGCCTTGATGGACTATGTGGTTGTGTCTAGGAATGTAATAGGAAGATTGTTGGATGTGAGAGTTCTGAGAGGGGAGGGTGGAGGTATGTCTGACCACTACCTGGTGGAGGGAAAGTTAAGAGTAGGTAAGAGATGGGTGAGAGCTAGGAGGGTTAGGTGTGGCAGGGAGGTTTTGAAAGTGAGTGAGTTGGATAAAAGAGAGAAAAAGATAGAGTATCAGGAGAAATTGAAAGATGAGTGGAACGCAGTGAAAGATCGGGAAAATGGCAGCGTGGAGGAGGAATGGCAGTTGTTTAAGAGTGCTGTGGTGGGGCATGCAGAAGAGGTGTGTGGTGTGAGACGTGTGGGTGGTGGTGTAAGAAAAGGAAGTGAATGGTGGTGTGAGGAAGTAAGTATGGCTGTGGCTGAGAAGAGACGTGCATATGAAGTGTGGCTGCAGAGGAAGGATGAGATGTCATATGAAAGGTATAAGGAAAAGAGGAATAGAGCGAGAAGGGCTGTGCGTGATGCTAAAGTGGCAGCAGATGAGAGGTGGGGTAGGCGGCTGACAGAGAATTTTCAACAGAATAAGAAAATGTTTTGGAAGGAGGTGAAAAGGGTGCGAAAGGGAGAGTCTGGGAAGGAAGAACGAGTAAAAGCAGAGGATGGAAGGATGTTAATTGAGATGGATGCAGTAAGGAAGAGATGGGCAGAGTATTTTGAAAGATTGTTAAATGTAGAGGAGGAAAACGTGGCTGAGATTGTGGCAGATAGAAGGGTGCAAGGAATAAATGTGTTGGGAGAGTTGAATGATTCTTTGATCACGAAGGAGGAAGTGGAGAAGGCAGTAAAGGAGATGAAAACAGGGAAAGCTGCAGGTATGGATGGGTGTGCTGTGGAATGCCTGAAGGGTGGTGGAGTGACTATTGTTGACTGGTTAGTAAGATTATTGAATGTGTGCTTTGAGAAAGGTATGGTGCCAATTGACTGGGCAAGTGCTTGTGTGGTCCCGTTGTATAAAGGCAAGGGTGATAAGTATGAATGTACTAGCTTTAGGGGTATAAGTCTGTTGAGTGTTGTAGGTAAAATGTATGGTAGAGTGTTAATTATGAGAGTTAGAGAGGGTACAGAGGGAGTGATTAGTGATGAGCAGTGTGGCTTTAGGAGAGGGAGGGGATGCGTTGATCAGGTGTTTGCTGTGAGACAAGTGTGTGAAAAGTATTTAGCGAAAGGCAAGGATGTGTTTTGGGCATTTATGGATTTAGAGAAAGCGTATGATAGAATTGATAGGGAGGCTTTGTGGACTGTTTTAAGATTGTATGGACTTGATGGTAGGTTACTAAAAGGGGTGAAAAGTTTTTATGTAAATAGTAGAGCGTGTGTAAGAGTGGGAAATGCTGTGAGTGATTGGTTTCCCGTGAGAGTGGGGCTGCGACAGGGATGTGTGATGTCGCCTTGGTTGTTTAATATTTACATGGATGGTGTAGTAAGGGAGGTGAATGCAAGAGTTTTAGGTGGTCTGAGTCTGGTAAATGTTGATGGAGGAGAGTGGAATCTGAAGCAACTGCTGTTTGCAGATGATACTGCATTGGTGACCGATTCAGAGGAGAAATTGAGACAGTTGGTAGAGGAGTTTGGAAGGGTGTGTGAAAGGAGGAAATTGAAAGTAAATGAGAATAAGAGTAAAGTGATGAAGTGTACAAGGTTGATAGATGGTAGGGGGATGAATATAGTTTTGAATGGTGAGTTGCTTGAGGAGGTAGATTGTTTTAAATATCTAGGGTCACATGTTGCTGTGGATGGAAGAATAGATGCAGAAGTGAAGTTTAGAATAAATGAAGTAGGAAAGGTGCTGGGAGGAATGAAAAAGTGTTTAAATGTCGTTCGCTTAGAATGGATGTAAAGAGAAGGCTGTATGAGGGTGTTGTGGTACCGACTGCGTTATATGGGGCTGAAACATGGAATATGGGTGTAGCAGAGAGGAAAAGTTTGAATGTAATGGAGATGAGATGTCTGAGGAGTATGTGTGGAGTGACGCGTATGGATCGAGTGCGAAATGATGAAGTGCGAAGGAGAACTGGAGTTGTTCGGGAGATGGCTGGTAGAGTTGAGCAGAGGGTGTTGCAATGGTTTGGGCATATGGAGAGAATGGATAATGAGCGATTGGTGAAAAAGATAACTAGATCTGATGTGAGAGGTGTAAGACTGAGAGGAAGACCACGAATAGGATGGATGGACAGTGTGAAGAGAGCGCTGGATGCGAGAGGGATGTCTGTTGAGCAAGGAAGAGTGGCTGTGCGTGACAGAAATAAATGGAGAGAAATTGTGAATGAATAAGTGATGACGCAGCCCTGAGGGGATATTCTCCCGCATTTGGTCTGATCAGCTAGTCAGGTCAGGTGCGGGTAAGGGGATGGGTCTGTTATGATGTGGCAGGGGTAAACCAGTTCTACTGTCGGGCCCTGCTGTGGATGTCACTGCTTGCATTGCGCAGTTGACCCTTGTGCGGTGTGATGCGGTGAGGATCTGTCCGTTCTCCCCTTTGGGGCTAAGATGCGAATGAATGTGTTTGAATGGATGAGTAAATGGAGAGTGTGTCGTCCTGTCTCGGCTACCTCCCTTTCCTTGGGGGAAGCAGCCTAGGTATATAGATAGATAGATAGATAGATAGATAGATTTTCCATCCAAGAACTGAAGTCTTTATGGTACCTTATTTCATATATTTTGATATCTATTTATCTATCTATCTATTGCCAGACGCCATAATCCCGTAAGGGGTGGCCATTTGACTTTGAGTTATTTGTTTTACAGGGAGGGGCACTAACCCTCCACCAACCCACTTGTTGACAAGTAGCGAGCACGTATGGTTTGGTGATATGGTTACCACCCAGCATTGTAAATGGTTTCTTGGCTTACAGGAAACCATTTGGCTTGTCACTCAGTGTTTTTCCTGTAAAGGAAAGAAATGCAATAAGAAGTGACAGGAAAGATGGGAGAAATAGGAAGAAAGGAGGGCTGGCACAGAAAAAGAATGATAAAGGCTAAGAAAGCAGTAGGCAGTACTACATCGAGTGAGTGGATGATGGTTGCCACCACCTACCCCTAGCATATTATGATATAGCAAATAATCACAAATAATGGCTGTCATTATACATGGCAGATTTTCAACGCATGCTGTACTTTTTTTTAAGGGGTTCAAACATCATCATCAAGACCTGAAAGTTTTATGGCATGTGTCAAATCAATTGTATATTGTTAGTATCATCCCGTCCGATCAGCGAAGTTAAGCAACGTTGGGTCTGGTTAATACTTGGATGGGTGACCGCCTGGGAACACCAGATGCTGTTGGCATCCCTACGTGTCAAGTGGGGTTGGTGGAGGATTAGTGCCCCTCCCTGTAAAACAATTAACTCTAAGCCCTTAGCCACCCCGTTTGGGATACATGGCGTCTGGCAAAACTAACTAACTACTAACTAGTCTCATCAAATATTGAATAAATAATTCCCCTTGATGTGTAAATACACATTGTATTTTTTTATGCATTCCCAATATTTTTTCCAATGAGCATGTTTTGCAGTTATTTATGGTCAAAATTGGATGAAATTTTCATATTACTATACACCGTATGCAAAATAGGTTGTACATTACAGTAGTGCACCAACTTTCGCTACAGCAGGATTCGCGGAATCCACTTTCGCGGCATGCACCAAATATTCCCTAACTTCCACTTTCGCTTGAAAAAAATTGATTTTCGCGCACAAATTTTGGGTTTGGGACAATATTTTGAACTTTGAATTTCCTGCACCGCCCGCCCGCAACCCACCGCCATCTTGAATGACGTCATGTCAACACTCTGTCCACCCATTCCCGCCATTGTGTACGAGCGTGCTAGCTCCATTGTGGTGGATTCTCACGGTTCAATGGCCTCTACTATACCTGGTAGTGTGGGGAAAGGGCCTGGTGGTGTGGGGGGAGAGCCTGGTGGTGTGGGGGGAGGGCCGGGAGGCAGTGGTGGTGATAAAAAGTGGCCGGGACATTCAAAGTCGGGAGGAAAGGCCAAGGCTAAAAGACAGTATCGTGTTGGAGTGAAGAAACGGCAGTATAATAATGAAATGAAAAGGAAGATAGTTGAGCACATGGACAAGGGCGCAAAAAACAGTGAAATCTGCCGTATATTTAACATCCCAGAATCGACAGTGCGTAGTATGAGGAAACAGCATGGTGGTAGCGAGGCAGCAAGAGGTGGCGCCAATACGTCTGGCGTGGCTAAATAAGCCCGCCACGTGCCTCAGATACTTACCCCCAACATCCATTAAACATCTCAACCTGGTCTCTGTGGTATGTTTCTCCTTATATAATGTGTACTGTACAGTTTTTATTGTTTGTATCTCACAATGCAATGTACAATAGTGATTTGATGTAATGTATTGCAAGTGAAAATGAAAATCTGATGTTACTTTAGGATAACCGGGAACCAATTAGCCTTTTTGCCATAAAGACAATGCCCCAACTTTCGCTAATTCCACTTTCGCGCATTATTTTTGGACCCAATTAGGCGCGAAAATTGGTGCCCCACTGTACTATCACAACAAAAAAAGTATATATATATATGAAGAAAGGGTGCTAGGACTATATTACAGTAAGTCAAGGCACAAGTGGCTGTACTGTACAGTACACATTACATGCAGTGCAGGAGCAGTACATGAGCAGAGCCACAAAGGCCAAACAGGTTCATGTCACTGGCAAGTCAGCCCTGGCCTGGGAATGGGGTAGAAAAGTTGCACACGGCTGGCCCAGCACAGTGTTACTTGAGATACATCACAGCTGGCCCAGCACAGTGTTACTTGAGATACATCACAGCTGGCCCAGCACAGTGTTACTTGAGATACATCACAGCTGGCCCAGCACAGTGTTACTTGAGATACATCACAGCTGGCCCAGCACAGTGTTACTTGAGATACATCACAGTTTATGGCTTAACTGACAAGCATACCACACTGTGGGGGAAGTGACTTACACTACACCCTAACCTGGCACAAAATTACCATCTCTGGCCAAAACTACCATCTCTCTGGCCAAAACTACCATCTCTCTGGCCAAAACTACCATCTCTGGCCAAAACTACCATCTCTCTGGCCAAAACTACCATCTCTCTGGCCAAAACTACCATCCCTCTGGCCAAAACTACCATCCCTCTGGCCAAAACTACCATCTCTCTGGCCAAAACTACCATCTCTCCAACTAGAATTCTGAGTTGTAAAAAACACAGTAATGCAAGGATACAATGCTAGTCACAAAGAAGTGCTATGGAAAGGATATAGAGCACCAGTACTGTCTTTTTTTTGTCTCTCAACTAAGGGAAATAAACTGCATAAGAACTAAAATCTTTGCCAAGTTCAGCTGAAAGAACTATACCTGATGTCTCTGCTGACTCCTTGCTGATTTCCTGCTGACTCCATCTGGTTTCCTGCTGACTTCAAGCTGACCTTCTGCTGACTTTGAGCTGATTTCTTCTGACTCCTTGCTGATTTCCTGCTGACACTCTGCTGCATTTTGATGGTAGGAAGGTTGGGGTAAAAGCAGGCAGGTTGGGTCAGCGCCATCTGTCCAGGTAAAATAAAGCAATTGTTATCTATCTATCTATTGCCCGACACGTAATCCTGTAAGGCAGGGCTCTTGTTTGGCAAGCCACAGCTCACAAATGTGAGTATTTTTTCCCTTCAGCAAACAAATTTGACATGCAAGTCACCTTTTGGCCAGGAGAATATACGTCCACTTCAAAACCCAGTAAACTACAAAATAAGTAAATCTCACTTAAATGAACAAAAAAGCACATTGTGATGGATTATTAAGTCTTTCCTTGTTGCCATTGTGACTATTTCAAACATCATTATATGATTCTAATCGTCCATCCATCCATCCATTGCCAGACGCCATAATCCCATAAGGGATGTCCATTTGACTTTGAGTTATTGGTTTTACGGGGAGGGGCACTAACCCTCCACCAACCCACTTGTTGACAGGCAGGAAGCATGCACGGGCTGGTTATATGGTTACCACCCAGCGTTGTAAATGGTTTCTTGGCTTACAGGAAACCATTTGGCTTGTCACTCAATGTAAAACCACCTGTAAAGGAAAGAAAAGTAATAAGAAGTGACAGGAAAGATGGGAGAAATAGGAAGAGAGGAGGGCAGGCACAGAAAAAGAATGATAAAGGCTAAGGAAGAAGTATGCAGCACTACATCAAGTGAGCGGATGATGGTCGCCACCACCTACCACCATTGCTCGTAAAATATTTCAGCTCGTAGTCAGTTTGGCTGCTAAAAATTTATTTGGCTTGTAAATCAGAAACCTTAGGAGCCAAATGGCTGGCAACCATCGGCAGTTAGCAAGAGCCCTGTAAGGGGTGGCCACAAACAGATTGCCTCCATGTTGCCTTGTCCCCTGCCATTCACTGCCCTCCTCCCAGAGAAATTACCATCTCCTTTAACCCTTTAACCACGGGTGTCATTCCAGAATGACATTGCAAAAACTGGACCAAACCGCGGGTGTCATTCTCGAATGTTTGTGAATATTTTGAATACCCCGCATTTTTTCCGTGCGCCCATTGTTTCAAGGGAGAGTAGCTATTAAGTTCTTTCACTCCAGCCGACCCCCACCTCCCTCCTCCCCCCCCCTGGGGCCCCACCTCCCACCCCCTGGGCCTCCCACCCCACCCCGGACCAAACACGCATCAGTATCTGTCCAGCTGTGTGAGTGACAACACTGCTGATGTGATAGTGAAGTGCAGGCAATTACAGTGCCTTTTACCTGCCTCAGTGAACACAGAGTGGGTGTTTATCGTATGTGCAGTGTTCATATATATTTATAGTATTATTATCAGAATGAGGTTGGCATTTGGTAATGGTGTATGAGCGAAGGTAATGGTGTGTGAATGAAAAATAGTGATTTTAGATCGCTCACTTCTAATGGCACTGCCCATCCAGTGACAGTCAATGAAATCATGAAACCTACATCATTGCAAAGCCGAAGGTTAGTACTTTCTAATGGTACCTTATTTTTCGCTCTAGATTTATTCTGTGCAGAGTTATAAAGGTTTAAAGTTTGTTTACATTTTGGTCGAAACCCCTGCGGGAGAGGACAGTCGGGGCAAAACAATGCCCGCGGTTAAAGGGTTAATAATAATAATAATAATAATAATAATAATAATAAAAATCACTAATCTCTTGGCTGAATCAGATGCTTCACAAATGCATAAATGTGCTGTTTAGTATGGAGGCTGTCTGTCCATAAACACACAAAATATACTGTACCATCTCAATAATAATAATAATAATAATAATAATAATAAAAATCACTAATCTCTCGACTGATTCAGATGCTTCACAAATGCATAAATGTGCTGTTTAGTATGGAGGCTGTCTGTCCCTAAACACATAAAATATACTGTACGATCTCTTAATAATAATAATAATAATAATAATAAAAAACACTAATCTCTTGACTGATTCAGATGCTTCACAAATGCATAAATGTGCTGTTTGGTATGGAGGCTGTCTGTCCCTAAACACACAAAATATACTGTACCATCTCTTATTATTAATAATAATAATAATAATAATAAAAATTACTAATCTCTTGACTGATTCAGATGCTTCACAAATGCATAAAAAGTGTGCTTTTATAATGGAGGCTGTCTGTCCCTAAACACACAAAATATACTGTACCATCTCTTATTATTAATAATAATAATAATAATAATAAAAATCACTAATCTCTTGACTGATTCAGATGCTTCACAAATGCATAAATGTGCTGTTTAGTATGGAGGCTGTCTCTCCATAAACACACATAATATACTGTACCATCTCTTATTATTAATAATAATAATAATAATAATAATAATAAAAATCACTAATCTCTTGACTGATTCAGATGCTTTACAAATGCATAAATGTGCTTTTATAATGGAGGCTGTCTGTCCATAAACACACAAAATATGCATTAAATGACAGGCACCACCAGAGATGCCTGTGTCCCAGCCTTACCAATGTTGTGATGACGTCACAGTTAGGGATTTCCTGAACCCAGTCACCCTCACAAGACTGGATACAGGCGGGTCCTGTTATATGACTGGTGTGTTAATGGACGACTGCTTCAATAATGGATATGATACTCATATAATGGAGGGGGGGGATATGTACTGTGTAATGGCGTATGTGTACGAGACGGAGCAGTGTGAGGTAGGAGCAGGGCAGTGAAATGGCGGGGGACCGGGTGACATGGAGGTGATTTGTTTGTGGCCACCCCTTATGGGATTAATGTGTCTGGCAATAGACAGACAGATAAAACTTACGGGAAAAATCAGGTTAGGTTAACTGATCCCGCCAGCATCACCGAACCTGGGTCTACATTGCCCATTCTCACATCATTGATTTCTTGTATAGCAGACAAACATGTAACAAAACCCACATGTACAGTACTCTATTGTACGGCATTTGAAAAGTAATCCCTCCACTATCCGATGTAATAGAGCCAAAGGCATGTCCGGAAAGTGGTCCTGTCCGGATAGTGGGCCTCAGCCTCCTGGACTTGTACTTACGGACCCTAACTCAGAGAAACACCTATACAACTCCCTCTGGACATGCATAGCACCTATTAAAGACCCAAATCACACCAATAAGGCACATAAAAGACTGAAATAAATGCAAAAGAACCATAAAATTAGGTTTTAGAGGTGAGTTTATACAATATTAAACATTCTGGGTACTTACAACAAGTCCCTGGCTCCTGGACTGGTACTTATGGACCCTAACCCAGCCTAATTTTGAAAGCCACCTAAATAACTCCCTACCAGACATGCACTGCACATATTTAAACCTATTTAAGACCCTATTCACACCAATAATGGACATAAAGCTTAAAATAAATGAAAAAGGAACCAAAGAATGAGGAATCAGAAGTGACTGTACCTCATCCAGGGTAATTACAGCACGTTTGTGGCCGCCTTTTGTAAGGTTTTGGCAGTGGTGAAAATGCTCTTGAAGCACGTACAGTAATCCAGTGTTGTGCTGCACTTACAGTAATTCTTTGCACTGTGAGTTATAACTGTTTAACACTGCACATTGTTAATTGCATCAGGCAAGTCTGAACTGCCTGTTTCAACCACCAGCTTTGCACTCCGCAGTTAATCCTTTGCACTCTAAATTCTAATTTCTTAATACTGCACAACACTGTAAATTCCCGTGTGGTCTAGTGGCGAGGTATTGCAGTTTATTCACAAAAAAATGAGCACGTGTGGCTCCCATTACAATATGCTTTCACTCGCGATCGAGGTTAGGGAATAACTGTTTGGGTGTTCGTAAGCGGGAGTTAGACTGTGACTGTTGATGATGTCGGAGAAACAGAGTTGCCAGATCGCAACGGCCACATTACCAAACCCCTCAATGTTCATTACCAAATTTAACTTTTCATTACCAAATTCATAAAGCTAGCATTCATTCTTCACCAATTATATATACAAGTGGAAATACATGTAATCACTCTTCGTATAATTAACAGCATGTTGATTATTTTCATGCTATGTAGGGTAGCAGATTAATAAGAGAGCAAACAATCCACCATCTCCATCCTGTGTATCCTCATACATGTGAAAAATCCATTTGGTAATGCATTACTCTGATTCATTACCAAAAGAATATTTCATGACCAAATTGGCCCACATTTGGTAATGAAAAATACCAATTGGCAACCCTGACAGGGGAGGGGGGGAGGGGGAAGGAAGGAAGGGGTGAGGGTCCGTGGTGTAACAGCTATTCGGCGGCGCGCGGCTATTTCAAATTACGGGTGGGAAAAAAATTTGGATTTTGGGGGTATTTTTTTCTTTTTTTGGCCCTTTTTGGGTTCTGAAGGTCCAGGCCACAATGTCCGGTAAGTGGGGATGTCTGGAAAGTGAGCGTCCGGATAGTACAGGGATTACCGTACTTTATGATTCCAAATTGTGATGTCTGGTATGACTGGATACTCTTACTGTATGGCATCTGAAACATTATGATACTCTTGTTTTTTATCACTTTTCTTGGTTCCAAAATTATGAACTCTTATATGATTTGATCCTCATACATTATGGCATTTGAAACAACATTATGATACTCTTATTTTTAATCACTATTCTTGATTCCAAAATTGTAAAGTCTTGTACGACTGGATTTATGGCATTTGAAACACTAACAATAACTACTATTTATTTTGAAGCACATTTCTTGGCCTTTCACCATGTCCTTTCCATTTTTTCTTTTTTTTTTTTTTTTACAATAGCATCAGTGTGGAAGGGTGTGTGAAAGGAGGAAATTGAAAGTAAATGAGAATAAGAGTAAAGTGATGAAGTGTACGAGGTTGATAGATGGTAGGGGGATGAATATAGTTTTGAATGGTGAGATGCTTGAGGAGGTAGATTGTTTTAAATATCTAGGGTCACATGTTGCTGTGGATGGAAGAATAGATGCAGAAGTGAAGTTTAGAATAAATGAAGTAGGAAAGGTGCTGGGAGGAATGAAAAAAGTGTTTAAATGTCGTTCGCTTAGAATGGATGTAAAGAGAAGGCTGTATGAGGGTGTTGTGGTACCGACTGCGTTATATGGGGCTGAAACATGGAATATGGGTGTAGCAGAGAGGAAAAGTTTGAATGTAATGGAGATGAGATGTCTGAGGAGTATGTGTGGAGTGACGCGTATGGATCGAGTGCGAAATGATGAAGTGCGAAGGAGAACTGGAGTTGTTCGGGAGATGGCTGGTAGAGTTGAGCAGAGGGTGTTGCAATGGTTTGGGCATATGGAGAGAATGGATAATGAGCGATTGGTGAAAAAGATAACTAGATCTGATGTGAGAGGTGTAAGACTGAGAGGAAGACCACGAATAGGATGGATGGACAGTGTGAAGAGAGCGCTGGATGCGAGAGGGATGTCCGTTGAGCAAGGAAGAGTGGCTGTGCGTGACAGAAATAAATGGAGAGAAATTGTGAATGAATAAGTGATGACGCAGCCCTGAGGGGATATTCTCCCGCATTTGGTCTGATCAGCTAGTCAGGTCAGGTGCGGGTAAGGGGATGGGTCTGTTATGATGTGGCAGGGGTAAACCAGTTCAGCTGTCGGGCCCTGCTGTGGATGTCACTGCTTGCATTGCGCAGTTGACCCTTGTGCGGTGTGATGCGGTGAGGATCTGTCCATCCTCCCCTTTGGGGCTAAGATGCGAATGAATGTGTTTGAATAGATGAGTAAATGGAGAGTGAGTCGTCCTGTCTCGGCTACCTCCCTTTCCTTGGGGGAAGCAGCCTAGGTATATAGATAGATAGATAGATCAGTGTGGCAGCTTTGAAATGTGAGAATCAGAGTTTGCCAAGGCTGCTGTTACAAATCATGAAGTTTTCACAAATTCTCTGCAGCCAACGGCATTTCAGCAATGGAATAAATCTGAGTGGGTCAGGTTAGCTGAACTGAGGTTAGGTCAGGTTGGATTAGAACTGAGATGAGGTTGGGTTTGGTCAGTTTAGGTTACAAGAAATCGGGTTAGGTTAAGTTAGTTTATGATAGGTTACGTTAGTCTGCGTTGACAGGTTAGATTAGGTTATAAATGAGGTTAAATTACATTATGATAAAGGAAGCTGGGATAGGATAAATTAACACAGATGAGATTAATTTATATTTATGGTCAATTTAGGTTATAAGAAACTGGATTAGGTTAGATTAGTTTACGAGGTTCCGTTAGTCTGCATTAAGAGGTTAGATTAGGTTATAAATGAGATTAAATTACCATTACAATAAATGAGATTAAATTACATGATGATAAAGGAAGCTGGGTTAGGATAAATTAACACACATGAGATTAAGTATGTGACAAAATGGTGTTCCAAGACAGCCATGATAAAGTCAGGTAAAGGTGAAGTAGGTTAGGTTAGGATAGATTAGGTTAGATTACATTCAGCTGGGTTAGGATCAATTACCATAAAAGAAATTAGATGATTGTCCAGCTGGCGTTACAAAATGCCGACCAGCTTTCGGTGTCAACTGGCAGAGTTGTGATTATAAACAAAGGCTGCTTTTTATATATGATTCTAATTCCATCTATTGCCAGACGCTTTAATCCCGTAAGGGGTGCCCACAAACAGATCACCTCCATGTCACCCTGTCCCCCACCATTTCACTGCCCTCTGCCAACTCACACCACCCTCCCTCGCATACCTCTCCATTCTATCCCTCCATCTCATCCTCAGCCTCCTCCTCCCTCTCCCTTCCTCCACCTCACTTACATACACTCTCCTCATTAGTCTCTCGTTCTACATCCTCTCAACATGGCCAAACAATTCACTAATTATAAAAGAAATAACACACATCAAAGCTTTAAAATATACACAGAAAATACCATAAAAATAATCTACAAGGCGTTGTTAGGAAAAAAACAGGAAAACATGGCTGATCATATTAAAGGCAATCAGGATTTAATATCTGACCTGTATGAGTGTCATAATTCACATAGCGGTGGGCCAAAGCTGTCCAGCGATGACAAACCTCTCTCACCTCTTCCCCCTCATGGTGGCCCACATCCTAAGTTACAGCTGTCATTATACACTCACCTGCAGCGTTTTGGTAGGCGGAGAAGATGCCAGGGCAGGCTAGGTGGCCAATACACACATAATATATCGTCCTTTAATCCTAAATATCAAACTAATCACTCAAAATACACTTCACATTTCAACACCAACGCCAAACCAAAACACCAGAGGAATGGAGAATCTCGCCTTCGGGACAAACTCATAATTTTACTGATTTTTCAATATATATAACATTTACATACGACTTTTGACTTACCATAATTATCACTATATTCACATCACACGTGCTTGTTTCATAAATATAAAAAAAAATAATGTTTTTCACACAACTATAGGTATTTATTGGTAGTTTTTTTTTTTTTTGGGGGGGTAATATAGTTCTCACACTTATTTCCTGTCTAATTTTTCAAGAGTACATTTCTGTACATCAATATCTATCCGGAAATGTTAAAAACTAATCGAGATAAGAGAACTTAAATAAAACACAGAGGTTGAGAATAGAAGAGTAAACCAGATGAGTAAACCCGCGAGATTTAAAAGCCTCTCTCTCTCTCTCTCTCTCTCTCTCTCTCTCTGCCACTATATACATTGAATAGGCTATAGTTATGTACCGTAACTGTCTAATACTGTACAAGACAGTCATGAGCCATAATTCTCTCTCTCTCTCTCTCTCTCTCTCTCTCTCTCTCGCTGACCAATTACTCACCCCTTAGCAAGCAGCATTCCATGAAAAATAAAACCTACAAATAATAAGAAGGTAATGACGCTAGTGCACTACATCAGCATACAGCATGTACTCATCACTAATTTCCTTGTACAACATTGTTCCATAAAGGGAAAGTACACTTTTGGGACAAACCTTGTATTCTTGCACTTCACTATCATTTGTCTCGTACCTTCTGTCTATCTATTGCCAGACGCCTCAATCCCGTAAGGGCTGGCCAAACAAGTCGCCTCCATGTCGCCCTGTCCCCAGCTGTCACCCCACTCTCTCATATAAGTCTCCAGTCCATCCCTCCATCTCATCCTTGGCCTCTCTCTCCCTCTCCCCCCCTCCACCTCACCCACATACACTCTCCTCGTTAGTCTCTCGCCAATAATAGATGGTTTTAATGTCAAATTCTGGTCCAGTCCCATTAGATGAAAACAAACTATTTCCTTTTTCCATATTATACCTTAGTTATGAAATTTCTTGTCCACTCCCATCAGGAGAAAAACACAGATAAATGACTAGTAACCAAGGAGACTCATTATCACAGTTTCGTCCAATAAAAACCCCTTCTTTGCATCTTATACCTACTTCAACTTCTTGCTCAGTTCCGTCACATGAAAACAATATATACGCAAATAGTAACCAAGGAGACTATAATCCAGCTGCATCAGACAAAAACAGTAGATATTTGAATAGTAACCAAGGAGACTCATGATCCAGGAGATAACATTATTTTTTTCATATTATTCTTCAGTAATTTAACTTCTTTCCCAGTTCTGTTGGGTAAAAACAATAGATATTTGACTAGTAACCAAGGAGACTCGTAATCATCCAGATCTATCAGATAATAACAGTAGATATTTGAATAGTAACCAAGGAGACTCGTAATCATCCAGTTCTATCAGATAATAACAGTAGATATTTGAATAGTAACCAAGGAGACTCGTAATCATCCAGTTCTATCAGATAATAACAGTAGATATTTGACTAGTAACCAAGGAGACTCGTAATCATCCAGATCTATCGGGTAATAACAGCAGATATTTGAATAGTAACCAAGGAGACTCATAATCATCCAGATCTATCAGATAAAAACAAGATATTTGAATAGTAACCAAGGAGACTCATTATTCCATTCAGTGAAGACAACATGATCTTGTAGGCCTGGCAATGGAGCACAGTGGGAAGCCTGAACCCACTAAACCACCAATTATGTGAAAAACTAGTCACGAAGAAGTGCAGGGGAGTGTAACAGTGCCCTACCGCCCCTCAGAAGCCTGAGAATAAATTAACGGCCTAAACCCACTGGCCCACCTGATGTATGCAGAAAATACTAGTCACGAAGAAGTGCAGGGGAATATTAATTAAACCATTCTCAGTGGCTGACAGCCTAAATCCACTAAACCACCAGCCAGAGACGGAAAAATGCTAGTCATGAAGAAGTGCAAGGAGTATAGCAATCCCCAACCACCCCTACTGAGCCTAAACTGACAGCCTAAACCCACTAGACCACCAGCCATAGGTAAAATGCTAGTCATGAAGAAGTGCTGGGTGTAGCCAAAACTGAAATCCTAAACCCACTAGACCACCAGGCATAGGTGGAAAAATGCTAGTCATGAAGAAGTGCAGGAGTGACAGTCTAAACCCACTAGACCACCAGGCATAGGTAGAACAATGCTAGTCATGAAGAAGTGCAGGAGTGACAGTCTAAACCCACTAGACCACCAGGCATAGGTAGAACAATGCTAGTCATGAAGAAGTGCAGGGAGTATAAAATTGACAGCCTAAATCCACTAGACCACCGGATATACCTTAAACCTAAATTAAAGTGATGAATTAAATATAAGGTTTTCAGTTCAAAGGCTAAGTTGTGGGGCAGGCATGAATCTCCATGGTTACTAGTCAAATCTACCCTCCAATCTGACTACACCCGGCCATCAACTAAGCTGGAAGGGGTTACAGTTCTTTGTCTAGTAACCAAGGAGACGCATTCCTACCTCAACTGTTACAGCTCTAGATCCTTTCCATAGCACTTCTTCATGACTAGCAAATTCTGGTGTTCATCTGTTTGAAAAAAAAAAAAAAAAAACTATGGCTTTACACCTCTTCCGTAGCACTTCTTGATGTGTTAGGTGACGACCATCATCCACTCACCTGATGTAGTGCTATCTACTTCCTTCACCTTTATCATTCTTTTTCTGAGTCTGCCTTCCCCTCTTCCTATTTCTCACCATCATCCACACACTTGATGTAGTGCTGCCTACTTCTTCCTTCACCTTTATCATTCTTTTTCTGTGTCTGTCCTCCTCTCTTCCTATTTCTCACCATCATCCACTCACTTGATGTAGTGTTGCCTACTTCTTCCTTCACCTGTATCATTCACTTTTTATGTCTGTCCTCCTCCCTTCCAATTTCTCACCATCATCCACTCACTTGATGTAGTGCTGCCTACTTCTTCCTTCACCTGTATCATTCACTTTTTATGTCTGTCCTCCTCCCTTCCAATTTCTCACCATCATCCACTCACTTGATGTAGTGCTGCCTACTTCTTCCTTCACCTTTATCATTCTTTTTCTGTGTTTGTCCTCCTTTCATCCTATCTTATACCATCATCCACTCACTTGATGTAGTGCTGCCTACTTCTTCCTTAACCTTTATCATTCTTTTTCTGTGCCTGCCCTCCTCTCTTCCTATTTCTCCCATCTTTCCTGTCACTTCTTATTGCTTTTCTTTCCTTTACAGGTGGCTTTACACTGAGTGACAAGCCAAATGGTTCCCTGTAAGCCAGGAAACCATTTACAACGCTGGGTGGTAACCATATAACCAAACCATACGTGCTCCCTACGTGTCAACAAGTGGGTTGGTGGAGGGTTAGTGCCCCTCCCTGTAAAACAAATAACTCAAATGGCCGCCCCTGACCTGATTATGGGGTCTGGTTGTAGGTAGATAGATGGATAGATAGATAGGAAAATAAAGACAAAATTAAAGGGTTAGGATAGAATTATATTACATTTTCAAAAAAGTAAATAAATGGGTTGGGTAGAATTTTGTTCATTTTCAACATTAAAAAGACAAAAGTGGATTAGGTTAGAAACTGTTTGCTTGTTCATTATAAAAAAAAATGGATTGGGACTTTTTTGTCATTTTCAACAATAAAAATAAACAAAAATAAAATGAAATGGGTTAGGATTGATTTTTTTTTTTTTCACTTTCAACATTAAAAGGAAAAAAATGGGCTAGGATAAATTTTTTTTTTACCCCTGGGGGTAGGTTTTTTTTTTCAAGAATACTCCCCCAGTATCCCTGCTTGTCGTAAAAGGCGACTAAAAGGGTTGGCGGAGGGTTAGTGCCCCTCTCCGGAAAACAACTAACTAAAAAAACAAACAAGAAGCCTCGGACAAGGACTGACCAAACGTTGACCACCAAGGACCGGACAAAGGACATTGCAATTGGAACTTGGAATGTAAGGGGAGCGAATGATGAGGTGAAAGAGAGAGAGATTGTCCAGGTGCTTGAGGATGCGAAAGTGGATGTATGTGGAATAACTGAAACAAAATGGTGAGGAGAAAGTGTGAGAGAATGGGAGTATGAATGGGGTATATGTGCAGGAGTAGGTGAGAATGAGAGGGCAAAGGAAGGAGTATGTATAGTTGTGAGTAAAAGATGGAAGAGGAGCATAAGAAAGTATGGATCAGTTGGATCAAGGATTGTGTGGGTAAAGTTGAAAGTTGGAATACAAATGTGGGCGATTGTGTGTGTGTATGCACCAACGCAAGATCGTGCTAGAAGAGTGAGAGAAGAGTTCTGGACAAATGTAGAGGTGTGCATGGAAAAGTTTGGAAGGAATGAGAGAGTGTTTTTGATTGGTGATATGAATGGTAAAGTTGGGAATGTGAAGGTGGATGGAATAGTTGGTGAGTGGGGTGTGCCTGCTGAGATAGATGAGAATGGGAGTGCGTTAGTGGACATTTGTGCTGGGAGGGGGTTGGTGATAGCCAATACCCTCTTCAGGCATAAAATGATCCACAGGTATACATGGCGAGTGATGAGAAGGGTGGGTGGTGAACTGAGTGAAAGGAAGGCAATGATTGATTATGTGTGTGTGGATGAAAGGATGCGAAGATGTATATTGGATGCAAGAGTTTATAGAGGTTGGGGGAGTGGACTTTCTGACCACTACTTGGTGGTGGCCAGAATTAAAGTTCAAGTAAGATGGAGGAATAGAAGAAGGGAAAGACGAGAGGAAGGAGTAGTTGCAAGGAGAGTGGAAAGGTTACAAGAGGATGAGAAAAAGGCAGAGTATAAGAGAGAAGTGGAGGAACGATTGGGCAAATGTGAATTGGAGCAGATGGGGGACGTGGAAGGTGTGTGTAGAATATTTACAGAAGAAATATGTGCAGCATGTGATGTGGTGTGTGGAAGGAAGAGAAGACGGAGGGGGGTGCAAGGAACAGCGTGGTGGACTGAAGAGGTGAAACGGGCTGTGGCACAAAAGAAGAAAGCATACAATGAATGGATGAGGAATAGGGGCGTGGAAGAAGTTGAGAGGCGGAAGAGAGAGTTATATGTAGAAAGAAAGAGAGAGGTGAAAAGATTAGTAAGAGAGAGTAAGAAGAGAGTGGATGAGGAATTTGGAAGGAATTTGAGTGTAAAGTGGAGGGACTGTAAGAAAATGTTCTGGAAAGAGGTGAAAAGAGTAAGACAGGGTGGAAGTGAAGTTAGCAGGGGAGTGAAAGATAAAAATGGTAGATTACTAGTGGAGAAGAAAGAAAAAGTGAGCAGATGGAGAGAACACTTTAAGGAATTGTTGAACGTGGAGGATGGAAGTAATGCGAGTATAAGTGGCTGGGGAATGGCTGGGAGAAGGAGGAAGGTGAGAAGACAGGAAGAAATCAGTAGGATAGAAGTTGTGGAAGCAATGAAGAAAGTTAAATCAGGGAAAGCCCCAGGAATTGATGGAGTGTGTGGTGAAATGCTGAAGCATGGGGGAGAGATAGTAGTAGAATGGATGTGGAAGATGTGCAGATTGGCCTGGGAGGAAGGTAGAGTCCCGGAGGATTGGAAGTCAGGTATAATTATTCCTTTGTACAAAGGGAAAGGGGAAAAAGAAGTGTGTGGTAATCATAGGGGCATTTGTCTTCTTAGTATAATAGGAAAAGTGTATGGTAGGATACTTATTGACAGAGTTAGAGAAAGAACAGAGAAATTAGTTGGAGAAGAACAGGGAGACTTTAGGAAGGGAAGAGGTTGTGTAGATCAGATATTCATTCTCAGATCTTTAGTGGAAAAGTTTCTAGAGAAGGGAAAGAAGTTGTATGCGGCTTTCATGGATTTGGAGAAAGCATATGACAGGGTGGATAGACTAGGATTGTGGAAAGTGTTAAGAATATATGGAGTAGATGGGAAGTTGTTGAATGCTGTGAAGAGTATGTACGATGGTGCGAAGGCTGCAGTGCGTGTGGATGGTGAACTAAGTGAATTTTTCTCTTTGAAAGTTGGGTTGAAACAGGGATGTGTCATGTCTCCATGGTTGTTCAATCTGTACATGGATGGGGTAATAAAAGAGGTACAAGGTAGGGTAGTGGATGTTGGAGTGGCCCTGGTGAGAGAGGATAGTGTTTGGAAACTCCCTGTATTGTTGTTTGGAGATGATACTGTGCTGTTGAGTGAAGACGAAGGGGAGCTGCAAGGCTTGGTGGATGAGTCTGAGAGAGTGTGTAAGAAACGGAATCTAAAGGTGAATGTAGGGAAGAGTAAAGTGATGGTCTTTGAGAGAGGTGAAGTCAGTGAATGTACAGCGAGGTTGGATGGTGAGGAATTGGAAAATGTGAGTACGTTTAAGTACTTGGGTAGTGTGATGAGTAAGGATGGAGGTTTGGAGGGTGAAGTGCTTGAAAGGGTACAGCAGGGAAGAAAGGTTGCTGGTTCTTTGAAAGCAGTGATAAGAAACAGGGAAGTGAGCATGGAAGTGAAAAAGTTACTACATGACAGTATTGTGATACCAACTCTAACGTACGGAAGTGAAGCTTGGACGTTGTTGGAAGGACACAAGTCAAGAGTGAGAGCCGTGGAAATGAGTTATTTAAGGGGAGCCTGTGGAGTCACATGGAGAGACAGGCTGACGAATGAGGATATAAAGGAGCGTTGTGGTGTTGATGTGGATGTGATAGAAAGCGTTATGAGGAACACACTGAGGTGGTTTGGCCATGTGGAGAGGATGGAGGGTGAAAGACTGACGAAGAGAGTGTATGGGAGTGAGGTGGAGGGGGAAAGTGGGAGGGGGAGGCCGAGGATGAGATGGAGAGATGGGGTGGAGAGGTATATGAGAGAGGGGTGTGTGAGTTGGGAGCAGGGGAGTGAAATGGCGGGGGACAGGGCGACTTGGAGGCGATTTGTTTGTGGCCACCCTAAACGGGATTAAGGCGTCTGGCAATAGATAGATAGATAGATAAAAATAAATGGGTGAGGACAGGATGAGGACTTTTTTTTTTTTTAGAATAAAAACAATGAGAGAATTTTTTGGATTTTCAGCACAAAAAAGGGGGGAGGTTAAGATAGGAACTTTTTTGCATTTGTATCCTTAATATGTTGATTTTGAGATGGAGGGATGGGGTGGAGAGGTATATGAGAGAGGGGGGTGTGAGTTGGGAGCAGGGCAGTGGAATGGCGGGGGACAGGGCGACTTGGAGGCGATTTGTTTGTGGCCATCCCAAACGGGATTGAGGCGTCTGGCAATAGATAGATAGATAGATAGATAGTCCCTCATTTGCCATATACCAGATGGTGATGTGATGGATGTGAGAGAATTTACTGTGCTGTACTCTGAGATGGTCTGGCCGTGTGGACACAATGGAGAATGAGAGACTGACTAGGAGAGTGTATGTGAGGAGGTGGAGGGAAGGATAAGTGGGAGACCAAGAATAAGGTGGAGGGATGGGATAGGGAGGATGGACAGTGAGAGACTGACTAGGAGAGTGTATGTGAGGAGGTGGAGGGAAGGATAAGTGGGAGACCAAGAATAAGGTGGAGGGATGGGATAGGGAGGATGGAGTGAGAGACTGACTAGGAGAGTGGATGTGAGGAGGTGGAAGGAAGGATAAGTGGGAGACCAAGAATAAGGTGGAGGGATGGACTAGGGAGGATGGAGAGTGAGAGACTGACTAGGAGAGTGGATGTGAGTGAAGATGTGGAGGGGAAGAAAAAAACAAAAAACAAGGATAAGATGAAGGGCTGGGCTGGGGAGGTATTGAGGAAGATCCTGGTGAGCTGGTGAAAGGGCTGGCTAATAGCAGAGCACAGGCTGACATGGAGGTGATTTGTTTGTGGCCACCCCTTGTGGGATTAAGGCAGGTAGCCATAGATAGACAAATAAATAGACAGACAGGTGTATTATGTAGTCTAATATATGTATTTTTTCAGGCTGGTGGTGGTGGGTGAAGTTGTTGCTGCCACATGGGGGGAGGGCAGCCTGATGGTGTACAGGACCCGGGATTAACGTGGCTGCAAGGTCAGTGTTTGGCCCATAAGGTTTTAGGACAAGTTGCTTTTCAAATTCCATAAGTCAAGGCTGGGGAGAGAGGGTGGAGGGGAGGGAGGCTGGAGGGGAGAGAGGGAGGGAGAGGATGAGATGGAGGGATGGAGCAGAGAGGTACAGGAGAGAGGGAGATGTGAGCTGGGGGGAGGGCAGTGAAATGGCAGGGGACAGGGTGACATGGAGGCTATTTGTCTGTGGGCAGCCCTCATAAGATTAAGGGCTATAGATATATATAGAGAGAGATCTATCTATCTACAGTATCTATAGATACTGTAGATTAATGTATAAAATGCCTTCTTTTTATCTATCTAGTGCCAGTTGCCTCACTCCCATAAGGGGTAGCCACCAAGGATAAGAGAAAAAAAGGATAGTCCACTGAAACGTCATAAATTAAGCTCCGCCCAAAATTCATGACGTCACGAGCTAGGCTCTCGTCATCTGGTGAGTGGCGCGCATCACTCACCAGATGGGCCTATCAATCATATCCCTTTTATTTGCCATTAACCAATCACTCCAAAAGCTATTCTCATTGCTATAATATATTGTACCTTGCCTCTCTAATTGCATTTATTTTCTCACTGCATTCCCGCTCAACCACTCCTTTGTTCATCCATCACCAGATATTCTCCCTTATCACTCTCATCCATAAAACTTTGTTCAATTTCCTTTCCAGTCATGCATGCTACTTCCACTAAAATGCTGATCGTTTTCAGTCTTATCGAGTAGACATACAGAAAACGTTAGTACATAACCAAGGAGATTAAAGACAAATTAATATTTTATGCTTTATAACATAGCCAGGTAGGTCACAGACAATCATATTAATATTTAATGATTTAATTTATAATTTTCCATATATCATATTAGTCTCACCGAACAGTATTATTGAACATGAACATTGTATAGGTTAGATTATTGTTTCACGAGAGAGAGAGAGAGAGAGAGAGAGAGAGAGAGAGAGAGAGAGAGAGAGAGAGAGAGAGAGAGAAAAAAAAAAAAAAACTGACAATAAGAAGGTGGAGGGTGGAAGCGAGGGAAGAGGAAGGGAAGCAGGAAAGAAGAGAACAGGGACATGCCAAAAGGAATGGGAAAAGACATGAATAAAGTTGAGAAAGGGAGAGAGATACAAAAACACAAAAAATATAGATAGTGAAAATGAAGGGATGGGAAGCAGGGGAAAAGGATTAGGAAAGTAGAGGGAGGGAGGGAAGGATAAAGGTAAGGAAGAAAGTGGAAGGAGGGAGGTGTGGGACGAAGTGGAGTGTGGAATGAAATGGTGAGAGGTATGGGAGACAAAGAGATGAAGGTAAGAGGGAAGTAACACTTGGGAGAAAAAGGGGAGGAAGTGGAGTGGTGATAGGTTAGGGAGGGAAGGAGACAGGTGAGAGAGTGAGGTTGATGAGAAAGAGAGGAGAGAGGTAGGTTATGGAGGAAAGGAGAAAACTACTGAACTGTGAACAGCACTTACTGCATTAAAATGATGCAACTCAAGTTATACATTGTGCTCACTTACTAGGACACTCCAAACTTAAAATATTCTATCACATAATAACATTGTACAGTACAGTACATTGACAACATAACTTGCAATCGTCACTTAATACATAATTACATATTAATATACAGTATATTATATACGGTACATACATACATAAAATAATATACCTATGATACATTTTCTTCTCAAAACTGTTCATCCAAATTATTAATACATCTACCAAACTGAATAGACTATTTTGTCATTATTACTCTTAACTGCTCAACATAGTTAATTTACAATTTTCTTCATCTTTTTTCCAGCATTCTTACAATTAACACCCTTACATTCTTTAAGTGCACGATTAAGCTCCCTAATCCTAAAATATATTCTGCACTTAACAAAAAAAGTTGCTACCTTTTTTGGAATGTATGGAGGCATAACATGCTCAACACTTCCTTTTCCCTCCTTCAGTGATGTGCCATGGTACTTTCTGAATAGGTGTTCTAAATTAAGGAAGAAACTTCGATGTTCAGGATTTATTTTTTTCAAACCACCTTTGTTTATAAATGCATCCCAAGAGCTGCAACTATCATCAGTTAATGAGGTTCCTAATTCTGGATATTTGAATTTGAATTTGTGTACTACAAAACCAAGGAAATGGTCAAATGCTTCTTTCTCGGGAAACGTAATATGCAACACCTCCTCACATTGCTCAACATGGGTTTCAAGTTCATCAGGTGTGGGACTAATCTCTGGAGTGAATACATATGATACAAGATTTCCATCACCATCTGCATTTTCTAACTCTTCTTTTGAAACTTCCTGTACACCACTTGCAATTAAGGGAGTAGATTCCACCTCTGCACAGTTTGTACTAGGTGAAATTACTGAAGTTTCTTTTCCCAGTAGGTAAATTTTCAAGCGATGTTGGAATGACAGTGGTGATGGGTGATCATAACATCTACCCATCTGGCGTATTACACTAAAAAAATGCTCCAGAACATCCTGATTTAACCTCCTTGTGAGTATATACCTTACATTAAACCTTTCAGAAAGGGAATCATACAGTGTCTCCAGTGACCTACATGAGAGTAAGATCCCTTTCTGAAATGGAAGAAACTTCCCTTTCACTCTTAAAGATTTTATGGTGGACACTGTGTCAGAGAGTTTTTTCATTTGCTCATCACTCTTTTGGAAGGCATGTCTTTTTCCATTTAAGTCTCTCTTAATGCTGCTATTTAATATATCAAACCAGTCATTTATTACTTGAATAAATTCAGAGGTTGAAGACCAGTTACTGCTCTTGATGGTACCACACTGTCCAAAAAATGATATAGCTTTTGAAATAGTTTCTGATAGCAGCTGAACTGCAAACTTTACTCTTTGTCTCTGAGCTCCTTGTACTGAAATATGATGATTAGTAAGTTTGTGAGCTACTTTCAGATTTCCTGTATCTACCGTCATGAGATCTATGACTGGGTTGGTATTAACTATGACAGACTTATCTGGAGTATGAAAGCCACTATCTAAAAAATGATTTCTCACAAGCTTGATGAGCTGTGGAACATCGGCAAAAACATGAATCTTTCGGCTGGGATCAAATGGATTGGTGAATGAATTTTGATTTTCATTAATACCCATCTTATTCAAGAGGTAGCTATTTGAACCACCCATGTCACATACAGTAGCATGAACTTCATACCCACATTCTTCTACTGCTCTAATAATTGTGTTCAATAATTCTTCAGTAATTCTGGTATCAAATTCATAAAATATGACCTGCTTCCAGCAGCCTAATAAGCCTCTCACCATGACAACTTGAACATAATTATGGGGTGACAGTACACTTTCCTCAGCTCTATTAAATTCCCAGGCCTTGGTAACTTTCATTTCATCAAAGGAGAGTATACACACTTTTTCTCCTGGAGACATAGTTTCACCTTTCCTCTTCATTAGTTTTAAAACAATATCTAGCAAGCCAGGTTGGAAACTGAGGCATTTAGTCCACCTTTTCAAAGTTGAAACTGAAGGGTATGGTAATTTCAAATGTTCTCTAATATACTGATATCCCTTTGGACTTATAGCTCTTAAGGTAAGGGAAGATGTTATATCATCATATGACCACTTCCTAACAGGTTCATTGGTCAAAAAGTATTCAATTTGAGTATCTGTGAAATAAGGAGACAGTATATCTTTGAGAACAGATGATATTTCTTCATGCAAGGCAAGTGCACTTTTATTTTCCAAATTGGCTTTGCTAGCATTCAACTCATGTGAAGATACAATATCCTTATAATTATTAATACTGTTTCTTAAACCTTGCATTTCTAAAGCCATTTTATTCAACTCCTCTCTTAGTTTCTTGTTCTCTTCCTTTAGAATTTCAAGCTCTGTCTTAACTACTCCTAATTCACTCTCAAGTTCTGATTTCCATGGCATACAAACACAGCATGACCAGCAGATTTTCTGTGTAGACATACCATCACTTTGGGATTCAACTGTATCCTGTTCCATTGGCTGTAGCTGGGAAGGTTGTGCTGAATGATAATCTGCATGATCTCTCCCAAAGTTTTCTGATGTCTGCTCTTGAATAGAAACCTCTGCTTCCAATGGAACAACATCTGTAAAGTAAAGCAATTGTCAAAAAAGAGAAAAAAAAGTATATATAATATAAAATACTATCGAACTGTTTATTCCCTCCTTAGAGCTACCTAACTAGATATGGGTATGAATACAATACTGCCTGTCTAATTTGCCCTGCAATCTATGATTGCAACTTAGGTAGGTCTAGATTGTGTTGTTTCCTGTTAAAATTTTTCGCTTATCACCCTCAAGTACATTCCCCACCCCCTGCTTCATTTCGATACTGATACAGTATTAAAAATAATGTATAGTTACCATCAATGTTGGTGTTCACACACTCTGGCAGAATCTGGCGCCTCTGCTTCCTCTCTGCTCTCCTCCTCCTGTCAGAAGCACTGGTACCTGAAAATAAGTATATCATCTTTTTAAGATAAAAATTCTGTTTGCTTCTCTTTCCCTATCTCTATCATAACCTACCAGGCTTGCATCACCTATGTAAGAGAGGTAGCCAAGACATGGTAAAACACACTTCTCATATCAGTCACACCATTATAAGGCGAAATAAAGTAAGCAAGTACAGTAAAAATACCAAAAAGATCATACTGCAAATACAGGGCTGGCATAAAAAGAAAGCAATGAAACTTATGGAACATATGAAAATCTTCCCCCCCAAAGTGCCCAACTGAAGATCCTCCCCCCCCCCACCAAAATTTTAATGTAAATAAACTACATAAGGATTAAATAATAAAACATTATTCCTAACCTAACCTAACCTAACCTAACCTTACCTAACCTACCCTACCCTAACCTAAGCCAACCTCACCTAGGGTTAGGTTAGGTAACCTAACCTTACCTAACCTACCCTACCCTAACCTAAGCCAACCTCACCTAGGGTTAGGTTAGGTCGGGTTAGGTTAGGTTAGGATGAACTGAAGGTTTTCCCATACAGGCAAGATCATATGAAGATCCTCCACCCCAGACTAGATCATATGAAGATCCTCCAGCCCAGACTAGATCATATGAAGATCCTCCAGCCCAGACTAGATCATATGAAGATCCTCCAGCCCAGACTAGATCATATGAAGATCCTCCAGCCCAGACTAGATCATATGAAGATCCTCCAGCCCAGACTAGATCATATGAAGATCCTCCAGCCCAGACTAGATCATATGAAGATCCTCCAGCCCAGACTAGATCATATGAAGATCCTCCAGCCCAGACTAGATCATATGAAGATCCTCCAGCCCAGACTAGATCATATGAAGATCCTCCAGCCCAGACTAGATCATATGAAGATCCTCCAGCCCAGACTAGATCATATGAAGATCCTCCACCCCAAACCTACTTGAGGGGGAGGATCTTCATATGATCCAAACTTATTTTTGTATGTTTATATTTTCAGTCCTTAAAAGTACCAAAATTTGCATAAAGTGTAGTTGTATATTGACAAATGAAGTCCAGGCATATAAAATAATCCTTTTGAAATCAAACATGCATTTCTTTTTAATCACTAGCTAGACTTCCAACAGGAAGATTTTGGATGTGTGCTCCCACTCTTACTATTTTTGCAGTAATTATTTGGTAACAGTAGTGCATTTGGAGGATGCTTCTTCATCCCACTCATATGCCTATTTTCTCCCACTACCACCAAGTAGGTCTTACTACAAGGGAAATTGGAGAAACAATTCTCAGCACAGCAAAAGTTAGGTCCAACCTGTTCAATTCTCATACTAACATGTACAGTAAAAGACTTTAAATGCTTTGTTCAGCAGTCTCTTATCACTCAACACATTTTACTGTTAATACTGCATTAGGTGAAAAGGCAACCAATCAATATCCTACATTTTACTGTTAATGCTAAGTTAAGTAGCCTATAGGTGTTACCCGAGTGCAAGTTAAATATTACATACCTTCAGCTGAACTTCGTTGTGTTGGAAGTTCAACACTTGGAACAGCCCATGGGTGGAGTGGTCTGCATTTTTTTGGAGAAACATTTGCCTCTTCTTTCCGTAGTAAATACTCAAGTCTGTAATCAGTGTCCTTAAAATGGCGCGAGCACATGCGTGCAAAGTTTACCTTTATCTTATCTTTCCGTCTACATGCTCTTATCCACTTTTCACATGTTTCTTTATTTCTAGGAAACCTGAAGTACTTAATGCGTTGGTCTGTATGTTTCTGAGCATCACTTGAGCAGCCATAAACAGCACAAATCACCATTGTTCTGCACAAAGTTCGAGGCGACGTACTTGCTCACCAGATGAGTAATGTTTACTGGTGTGACGTCATTGCGAGAAAAACAAATGCTTCGCGGACCATCCTTTTTTTTTCTCTCTCTTATCCTTGGTACTCTTCCCCTTGAAAGATATCAGAGGGACGGATTTGGGGTAAGTCTGCTGTCAGCTGTACTGGTTCATCAGAGACATTGAGCATCATTAATGTTTCTCCCCACGTCTTGATCAGGACACAGGATTTTCTGTTGAGAGTAGTTAGGAAACTATGATTTTGAAGATATTTTCATGTACTGTAGATTAGAAGCAAGAAGTGAACTACAGACTCATTTTCCTGAGGGTGTTTATTGGTAATAAAAACGGGTGTTGTAATCAATGACTGTACCTTAAACGTAATGCCAATAGGCTACTATATGCCTTATTAGTACACAAAATTCTTTAAAAAATCATACAACGTGCAAGTACATATGTTTTAGCTAAATATGATGCAAAGAAGTTATGCATTCAAATTCATTATCTCGAGTTTGTGAGTCGGAATTATGAATAATATCGTCGAAGTAAGCAGTGATACCATTGACCAAACTTATTACACCATGTGCTTTTTATACAGTGTACCTTAAGAAAGGAGGAAACTTAATGGCATAAGGCCATAATATATATATATTCAGTAATTGCTTATAAATTACCCTTCATTTATACACATATAAGGGTGTTTTAAAAGGGGAGGAGCCCAGCCAAAGGATGACGGCCATGGGGGCGGAGCCTGTATATACTAGTCCCGAGTTCAGGAATATGCACACGGGATGCTTTACACACCATACACTATACACGGGATGCTTTACACACCATACACTATACACGGGATGCTTTACACACCATACACTATACACGGGATGCTTTACACACCATACACTATACACGGGATGCTTTACACACCATACACTATACACGGGATGCTTTACACACCATACACTATACACGGGATGCTTTACACACCATACACTATACACGGGATGCTTTACACACCATACACTATACACGGGATGCTTTACACACCATACACTATACACGGGATGCTTTACACACCATACACTATACACGGGATGCTTTACACACCATACACTATACACGGGATGCTTTACACACCATACACTATACACGGGATGCTTTACACACCATACACTATACACGGGATGCTTTACACACCATACACTATACACGGGATGCTTTACACACCATACACTATACACGGGCTACTTTACACACCATACACTATACACGGGCTGCTTTACACACCATACACTATACACGGGCTGCTTTACACACCATACACTATACACGGGCTGCTTTACACACCATACACTATACACGGGCTGCTTTACACACCATACACTATACACGGGCTGCTTTACACACCATACACTATACACGGGCTGCTTTACACACCATACACTATACACGGGCTGCTTTACACACCATACACTATACACGGGATGCTTTACACACCATACACTATACACGGGATGCTTTACACACCATACACTATACACGGGCTGCTTTACACACCATACACTATACACGGGATGCTTTACACACCATACACTATACACGGGCTGCTTTACACACCATACACTATACACGGGATGCTTTACACACCATACACTATACACGGGATGCTTTACACACCATACACTATACACGGGCTGCTTTACACACCATACACTATACACGGGATGCTTTACACACCATACACTATACACGGGCTGCTTTACACACCATACACTATACACGGGCTGCTTTACACACCATACACTATACACGGGCTGCTTTACACACCATACACTATACACGGGCTGCTTTACACACCATACACGGGCTGCTTTACACACCATACACGGGCTGCTTTACACACCATACACTATACACGGGCTGCTTTACACACCATACACTATACACGGGCTGCTTTACACACCATACACTATACACGGGATGCTTTACACACCATACACTATACACGGGATGCTTTACACACCATACACTATACACAGGATGCTTTACACACCATACACTCTGGGTCAAGATAAACCACTTCTTCCATCCTTGTAGCAGTTTATTTCTATAACTGCATACTGGCCGTAAAACTGTAGAGGCGAGAAATACCCGCAATCAGGACATTTGTAGGTATTTATCAGCTTATATTAGCATCGTAATTTAGCACCAAAGGTTACATATTGCTGAGTATTTGCTATCAAACAGGCTAGAAATACCCGCAATCAGGACATTTGTAGGTATTTATCAGCTTATATTAGCATCGTAATTTAGCACCAAAGGTTACATATTGCTGAGTATTTGCTATCAAACACTTTATCACACCTAAGATATTACATGCTACACAAATACATTTACTCTATATTTACCTGTACTTCCCCCGTTAAATATCGGAAACTGTGAACCCCAGCCGCTCACTTTGGTTACTTGGCGCCAGCACTGGTCACAATTGATGCCATGACCACAAGCGGGAAGCATATTTCCGTTCTGTATGGGTATTCGTCTCAGTACCACAGCCAGCCACCTCAGCCAAGCAGCCCCACTGGAATATATAAATGGTAATTTAGCCTGGGAAACACACTGAGCATATTTTCGTGAAAAACCTATGGTTAGTTTGGAAATGACGGGGCGAGCGTTGTTCCTGGCTGAGGGTTCCTGGTGATGAGATGATTACCCATAAGAAAGGAAATATGCAAGCGGGAAAGGCATCGAGTCCCACTTAACAGACAAGGAGGCAAGAAGTTTAAGCCTATAAAATAGAATTCTATTCCCATGTACGAACTTTTTAAAAAAGTTATCTTTTAATTTTAAAGTGTGAACTAAACTATTACACTGACATTTATATAAGAAAAAGTGCTTAGAATTACAAGTTCAGTAATGAGCTAATAATTTTCAGTGGCCGTCAGTTGGGTGTAATTCCGAAAGTTAACCCCAGACTAAACATACAAGTGGTAGGCCTTTGGCTGGATTGTACTGCCTTACTACAGTACTGCACAATCCATCACCCCTGGGGGTTCGCGTAAGGAATTATCATCAATCTGAGGGTTTTGTTTAGCCAGGGATGGGCCTCTTCCTCAGTCTCCAATTCCTTACAACCCAATTCCTTGTCCAAGAACTTCAAGCAACAAAAGCAAGAGCAATAAATACTCCAAAACGTATACGATAAAATGAAGAATAATTTCCTATCAGAAACTAAGGTGAGACAGAAAACAATTCAAATCAAAACCAACCGCTCAGGGATAGTGATCATAAAAGAGGTGGTCATTTTTGCCATAGGTAACGGTCAGGAATGGGTTACCTGTTACCACCACCGGTTCTACTTGCCTTAAAGCCGCGCCTCCCTCAGTTTCCTTCTCAATAACACACCTTTCCGTGCCGGCCATCTGCTCCACAGCTTCCCAAAACTGCTTTTCTGCCTGCCTCATTCTGATCTCGTAGCACACTGTCAGGCGTTCCACATCCCGCTGCCAACGATATACGGACCAGAACACCAAAATACAAACACCATACTGAACAAAAGACCACACAAACACCCAACCCACATACGTTACCTTAACATTCCATAGCGTACCAAAATCACCCACTTCATTCTGGTGGGGAAGCAACACTTCAACATAAAAAAGGGAGCTTGTTGCCCACTGCAAGGCAAAATACGGAAGGATTTTCAGCAACACACCAACTACCATCACCGGCAACAGATAAAGTACATTCCAAAAACACTTCATCACACATCCCAACATTACAATCAATATTTCAATGATAAAGTAACACCAGATTTCCATCCTGAGTCTAGGCAGGACAGGTCCACCCAGCCAATCCTGTTTGTGAAGTTCAGGCGGGGATCCAATCACTTCATCGGGATTACTGGCAAGAATATTAAACTCCAGGATAAAAACACAAACAACATTACACACAAACACTGACAAATAGACTAGTTCAATTACCCACTGCCAAAAGGGTTTGGGAATCCAACATTTTCCAACAGAAAACCGCTCTTCACCGCGGTCACCACCGCCTTTCTCCACGTCGGAGGAAGACATTTTGATGTCTCGAAAAATCCGATAAAACTACACCTTAGCGGATAAATGTATACGACTTAGCACTTTTACAACGCTAAGGAGAGTGACTCGCTCACGCTGGTGCTCACCTTTTATAGCCCCAAGACGCCGGAAGTGGATATTATGAATACTTCGAGCTGGAATATTTCGTTATTTTCCTTCCATAATTACCCCAGTGCCATTCAGACCCTTTTTACTTATTTAAAAAAAACAAAAAAAAAAAAAAAACCATTCGTAATATCTGTAAATAAGACTTAATATCCGATTTTAAGAAACGTCAAATAAACTTTTCGAGATTGTCTTTTCGGTTGTAGAAACTTAAATTCAAATCTGCGTTCGTACAGCACTTTTGAATGCACCACAGTAAATGCAAAATAAACTAGCCATATTATAATATTTTAATTAACTGTTCTGATAAAAGTCTCTTCAAATACTGGGATAAAGAACTATTTACACAATGGGTTACCCAACCTCCTTGGTTGACACGCAAAAATATCATGCATAGTTATGACACCTACCACAATACTAATCTACTGGCCTGTGACTCCATATCCTTTCCATAGCACCTCTTCGTGACTAGCACCATAGTCTATGTTAGTGCTAATCTCTTATTACAGCACAACACTGAAGATGGTTAGATGGCAATTTTACGCCAAGGTAAAGTAAACAGAGTTTAGTATCGTCACTATTTACTTTCCTCTAACTTCTCCTAAAGGCCTTACTTTGATCAGCTGGATTGGTGATAATTACAGTATAAGGGAAAAACATTCAAGCACCAGATTCTGTGGCTACTAATGGTGCTTTTAATAACAAAATCAAACAATTTATGGATGCTGTGAACTCTCTTCAGCTACAATTAGGGTGAGGTGGGGGTCAACCCTACTATTAGTGGCAAAATATTACACCAAACATTCAGATAAAGGTTTTCTTATGTAATGTAAATATCTAAAGAAGCTTCATTATCACTTCTTTTGAAAAGGGATAAGTTGACATAAAAGTGTTTTTTCAAAAATGTAGCCATGTGTATAGATAGTGGGGGTGAAGCCTACATCCTATTTGACAACACTATAATGTGTTACCAAAGTAAATCTAAGTTTATATATGAAGTAGGCAATATAAGAATTCAGAGCAGAGACATTTATCTACTCCATGACTTTCATATTGCCTTACAAGCAACACAAAAATTTAATATTCCAATATTTATTGTTTAACCTGGCTGAAAACTGCTAAATTCTTGTAAATGTAAAGGACATACGCTGTCCCAGTACCGGGTATAAAAATGTTGGCCACACGCTACAGAAATATATATGCCATGAATGAAGACAAACAGGCCAGGTTAAGACGTAGGACTTATTTTAAAAAGATATATGCTATAACACTACATAAATCAAGGTGAAGGTACACACTGCACTCTTTAATCTACCTCGGGTGTTATGCCAGCATGTTAACCTGTAGTTACAAGTCTACTTCATATTGTACTGAATTAGAGCCACATTATATTTGTCTGGCAAGCCTGTTTTACCTCCCCGCCAACCCAAATTTACAAACAAGGCACCTTGACAAATCTGTGAAAGACATATTACATGAGTCCATCATATACTGTACAGATGATTTTACTAATATTTTGTAACCTGTGGGAGTGGACCGTACAGACATGAACTGGTAGTAGACGCCCTGCAAATACCGGTAAAAATATAATGACAATTTTTACCGGGCTATAAGCCAAACAATTCAATCTGTAAGGCTCAAATGCATCCACCAGTTAAAATTATATACCTGCAACACCTACAACAGAACCAAACCGTATTTCAAAATCATGCTGCACCAAACACATGTACATAATTTTATGCTGGACTGCTACCAATAATCCAGGTACCTTCTATATTTTATAGGTACTTATTTTGTATGATATGCCCACTACCTACGCCATATTATAAATTCGTCACACAGGCCACGGCTTTGGATGGTCACAAATTTCTTCAAATTCTATACAAGACAGACTCTAGTTACGATAGAATGCCCTACCATCAGAATCTACCAGTGTTCATAGTCGATATATGCTATACCAGCAGTGCTAAATATTATACCAGACACCACAAAAAACTGAAATACTCACCTCCCACATCCACCTTTCCAGATGTAAACATGGCGCCACCAGGCGGCCCAGCTGTCGTGCCGCGTTTTCTTCTTTTTAAGCGGTTGCTATTCTGGGAGGTGGTAGGTGGGGGTAACCATCATCCACTCACTTGATGTAGTGCTGCCTACTTCTTCCTTCGCCCTTATCACTCTTTTCCTGTGCCTGCCCTCTTTTCCTATTTCTCCCATCTTTCCTGTCACATTTTATTACTTCAGGTGGCTTTACACTGACAAGTCAAATGGTTTCCTGTAAGCCAGAAAATCATTTACATTGTTGGGTGGAATTAATTTAAGGATAACAAAGGTGTCTTGGAGACCAAACATCAAAGGAGTCCTACACCAGGGAGATGACACAGGAAGATGTGACTCGGCCAGTTACTTACATGGGCAATGAGAGAGACGGACAAGGAAGGCATGGAGAACCTACACCTGGCGTCCATTTCCCCAGCAGACAGTCTAGGGAAAATGACGCCGACGGCAAAACACAAACCCGAGTGAAAGCAGCAAAACTAACATCTCTATGAGTAAGATGCAAGAAAAACATGATAAAAACACATGGAAAACAATCAGAAAATATAAATAACAAACTACAAAGGAAAAGAACTAACTGAAGGGGAGACCAACAAAAATAAGGCAGCATAGTACATGGCCTACATCAGCTTGTAAATGGAAGAGACAGAAAAAAAGGAACTCAGCTGAAAGGATGATAAAAGAAAACTGTGAAATGTGACGCATGTCCTAACAAGAAAAAGCTAACCCCCCCCCCCCCAAAAAAAAAAAAAGGCAGTAGGACTAGATGCAAACACAACATTTAAGTGAACAATGCTATGCACCTACAGTTTATGGCTGTGTTGGAATGAACAAGACCATCCCACAGGAGGTTAATGGCAAGGAAGTGTATTCTTTGCCAATGACTTTATACTGACAATTCTCTTCCCTGCTGAGCGATGTAAAGAAGTTTACCACATTCTAGGCTGTGCTCAGGTATACAGCACCACACCCTTTGTGCCAATAAAGAGGGTTTTATTCTAAAGCCTGCCAGTTTCACCCAGTCCATCTGCTTATGACATTTCCCACTCCTAATCTGAATACCAGACACAAGCAATTAATAGCTTTTATTCATGAATACACTTGCACAATTGAGGCCAGGGATGGTAATGGCACTGGCACTATACCTAACAGCTCAAGCACCATTACAAACTCCTCAGTGTTACAGTCTTACTACAGATGTTTATGATGCTGACTCACAACACAGGACAGACGGAAGATTCTCTTCGTTTTGTGCAAACATTCAAATGAATTTTCCCTTTTCATTTTTATCACAATACACACAACAACCTCCAGTGAATGCCCAAATTTCCCCTTGAAAGAAATTTTTCCCAAATTATGAATCCACATTATAAAGGTAAACTACATATAATGAGATTCAGCAGCAGCTGACATGCAAGTTGCACTGGTAAGTATAGCTTACATAGATGCTCTGATGAGTGGCAATGTTCACTCCAAGGGTATTTTAAGTGTCTAGGTGATGTAGTTAACCAACATCAATGTGATTTTGTCCACAGTGATTAGGAGATAGGGAACCCTAATTTAGGCACTGTACAGAAACAAAACATTGTAGGCATTAAATTCTTTTACATACTAATAAACGGAAAGAAAGCAAAGTACAGTACAAACCAACCCAGTGACATCACACTCCAACTGCACCTTGTCCTGGCCTATCTGCAACATGCCTTCCTCAATGGTCCCTTGTTCACCAGATGGATGATTTTCACAGCCCTGTGTATAAAGAGTAAGCTTATTATGCCATACAGTATTTCATTGATATGTTGCCTTTTATGCTACAACTCTCCACTGCTAGCCAACTAAAAAGCTGATATGCTAGTTTCTCCCAATTCACAGTTCATGTACCAGTTGTAGCTATATCAAAAGATGTACTATTTTGAGCCCATCCCTGAGTTATATGTATGAATTGCTGTACATTCAGTGTTAACCAAGGATATCTAGCCTTCTTTCTAATGCCAGATGCCGAAACCACAGTTCATGCAAGACAGCTTAAACAAAATTACTTTCAAGAGTATCACAGCACATGACCATTCCATCATGCCACAACATACCACTTCTCATACACTCCTCCAGTACCACCAAGACTATCAAAACAAAGCACCATTGCATCATGGCACTTCATACCACTTCGCATACACTCCTCCAATACCACCAAGACTATCAAAACACAGCACCATTCCATCATGCCACTTCATACCACTTCTCATACACTCCTCCAGTACCACCAAGACTGTCAAAACACATCACCATTCCATCATGCCATCTTCACTCAAATATTCCTCCACAGTAACTCTCCACCACATTCTTGTTTTCCTTTCCTCAGTCGTCCTTTAAATTCACCTTTTTACACTCTTCGTTAACACTTCTTTCCTCATGCATTACATACACCCATACTACTTCAACACTTTAGCTACAGTATAGCGTTTATAGGAAAAATAGTAATATGCAAAACATGAAGGCAATATCACAGCATGACTTGGTAACAAGTATAATAAACTGTTTTCAGATGGAAAAATTATATTTGCAACTGGAAAAAAAAAATAAAAAAAGCTTGATTGGGTCAAACTTTACTTGGGAGAAGTAATGGCCTGACTTGCAGTCTCTTCAGGTGTAAGGACAGAGACTAAGGGGATGAAAGTGTTGTATCTCCCAAAACAACCTTACAACTGCTGGTATAATTACTCCAATATCATATCTGCACTAGACTGATTATATATTTCTGAGGAGAAAACATGTCTTAGGTGCCATACATCTTAGTCCTTACCAGTGTCTAAGCTAGTGGTATGAATCTGGGGAAGACAGAAGCAGCCATTCCCATATATAGTGCCCAGTGCCTCTTCAGGCGGCTGAGAGATATGCCTTCATGTGCTGGCACCAACATGGGTTGAACAAATGTCCCTTGACTCTCTTCCTGTCCCCTGACAAGAGGATGACAGACTGCTAGACAAAGGCAACTTCAGTCTAGTTCACCACAATCACATTCAGATGAGTCTAGGGCAACAACAACAACAAGTTGTTTGGGCCTGAAGCTCGGTTACTAGTTCACAAGATTTGAGAGTAAACAACTAACTTCTTACTTCCAATAAATTACAATATATGATAATTTAAATGCGGTGTTATGCAAACAATATTAGTAGTACAGTTTATGTTTGCTTCTTTTAATCATCCACATCCTGTCCTGGGCTGCATTCACATTACCCTAGCAAGTTATCATCACCATTGGTAAGTGCACTACTTGCCTTCTGTTTGGCAATCATGGTTGTTCCAATATCAGTCCACATACCAACAATCATGCTGGGATGTGAAAAGATACCAAGACAATGCAGCCTTCATAACATAAACAAACTTTCGTCACAAATGGGAAATCATTCATCAATGCTGAATCTTGGGTGTAGTTACATTCTCTTGGTGATACTTTGTTTCATCTGTGATAAATTTACCGTAGAATGAAAGCACTATAGGCTATTAGCAAAAAAGATAAGAAAAACAAGGTTATTGTCAACACCAAGTACAGGCTTAAAACTAGAATTTCACAGTATTTTTCAGACATGACTGAAGTTCTGTAAGAGGTAGTCTTAGGTAAATAACAGAGTCCATGATGTCATTTACTATAATTCAGCAGTCACTGTCAGCCAGCACCAAACATAGTTTCCAGTATTTTGAATGATTTTGTTTCCACAGCAGATGGTGTGACGGGAGTAATCACTGCTGCTCACCCTGGCCTAACAAGCACCACTTCGCTGATATGCCAGCAAAGTTATCATGATCAGCGGGGATGAACAAAGCCCTGGTTTCTCATTTTGTACACACAACAGGATGGTTAGAGCATGAGTCTGATCTCTCTTCTGGCTCACACTTGGGCCAACGAGTCTATTTTGTTTAAAAAAAAAAAAAAAACATTGTCAAATTTATGAGGATGATTACAGCAGATCTAGAAAACACTGAGTCTCTAACAACAACCTGTTATCAGAACAGCATTGGCATGTACTATCACGATCCAAAGTTTCTTTACCCCCCTGAGTGGAAGAAGGTGGAAGCCAAGGTTGAAGCAAGACCAGATGATCGGACACTGCCAGTATACAAGACTAATAATGGTTCATGATACCGTGATTCATAAATAGGCTCGTGTGTTTCATCCGGGTGATTCTTATTATCCTAAGCTTCAGGTTAGTGAACCCCTCCATCATGAACTGGCCTGTGTTCGGTGGCCCGTCATTTCTTCAACCTTGGCTTCGACCTTCCTCCACTCAGGGGGGTAAAGAAACTTTGGATCGTGATAGTACATGCTTCGGTCCAAACCAAACTATTGGTCTCTCTCTCTCTCTTCTTTATGATGCCTGGTGGTCTAGTGGGTTATGGTACTCCAGTTGGATGTGGCCCATAAGTGCTTACATCTGAGGGGTGGTTGGGGTTTCTTACAAAATCCCACTCAGGGAGGAGCAACTGGTCGCTCTCGTGCTTAATGCTGAGAATAAGTTGCCTAGCCCCAAGTCCTTACACTCCTGAAGAGTCAAAAAATGGGTTGGATGATGGATGGATGGATGCCACCCTTACTACACCACACACAAGAAGTCCCAACCAAACACTCTTTGTATGCACTCCACTAGTCTTCCAAAACCATTTGCTCCCAACTCATTAATCCTAAGTGGTGAGTGACAAATATGGATGCGGTTGTCATTAATCCTAAGTGGTGAGTGACAAATATGGATGCGGTTGTGTGAATCAAATATCTGAGGTGACAAATAGTGCACGTGAGAAAGTTTGTTTTATTAGCTTGTTCAGTTAGTTCTTTTTACAGGGTGGGGCACTAACCCACCACCAACCCTTATAGTCGCCTCGTACGACAAGGAGGGATACTGGGGCAGTATTCTTGAAACCCCCCTACCCCCAGCAGAGTGTATGTAGGTGAGGTGAAGGGAGGGAGAGGGAGGGGTAGACCGAGGATGAGGTGGAGGGATGGAGCTGAGAGGTATATGAGAGAGGGGAGGGTGAGTTGGGGGGAGGGTAGTCAAATGGTGGGTGACAGAGCGACTTGGAGGCGTTTTGTCTGCGGCAACCCTTTGCGGGATTAGGGCGTCGGGCTATAGACAGATAGAGAGAGAAAGACGTACACACTTTATGGCATTAATGGACAAGGTAACACTGTATGGCAGGGAAAACAAGGTGACTGTGGACAACAGTACAAGCTACTGTGTTGCATGAATGGAAAGCTGTTGAATGGGATAATCTTTAGATGGTAACAAAGCACAAGTAAAAGTAGGTGGTTGTCTGGGTAGGTACAGTATTTCAATGTCAGTGTTGGAGTGAGTGTTGTCACCATGACTATTCAACATGTGTGTGACAAAGGTTATGAGTGGAACTCAAACTTGAGTCAAGGAGAGAGGGATGGGACTGAGAGTGAACAGTGAAGGGTACTAACTTAAATATGATGTGTGCAGATGATGCTGTGTTGCCTGCTAATAGTGAAAAGGAACTTTGAAAATCAGTTCAGAGATTAGTGGATTTCTGTGGGAATGGCGTTTTTAAAGTACTGTACAGTATATTTTACTTGTTATGGTCACTCACTGGAACCAGAAAATGTCACCAAACAGTTCCAACAGAATCCATAACTAATACTTTTAAACAGATTTTTAAACTGCAAAAAGCAACAGAACCAAAACGAAAATATCTAAATGTTTTTAAAATAGACATTTCTGTACAACAGTCTTGAATGTGTATCAAAAAGCTGCGCTTTGGAGCTTGATTCCTCAGAATCTGCTTTGCAAGATGTTTTCATTATAAGAAAGTGTCTCTGATCTACTGTGACAAATTTTTAAAAACTTGGGTTCCTCTGAAGCCTTAGACATCAGGGAGTAAATAGACAGTAACTGAGACCAACATACAGATTATTTGTGAGGTCGTTTCTGAGAATTTATGCATTTTTTCATATCTCATCTAAACTAATGATGAGGCATATAGACAGCAAGTTTACATACCAGAATGACTTTTGACAGAAGCAGAGCAGGTGGCATCCTTGGTTGTTGGCTGATTGAATGACATTATGCTTTACATTAAGAATGTATTAAATGTCACTTCCTCTACTGTTAGATGACCAACGCCTCTGTAAACATAATTTGACAGTGTGTCAGTAAATGATGATTTAATTATGCATTAAGGTTTCACAGGTAAATGAAAGAAAATATAACATTTAAATTCCAAATATGGTTTACACCACCTATACTGTATAAGAAATTATGCTAACCACTAAGGGTATTATTTCAGAATAGCATCCATCAAATGGACACTGGAATTAATATATTATTTCAGAATAACTTCCATCTAATGGACACTGGAATTAATCCATTACTTCAGAATAACATCCATCTAATGGACACTGGAATTAATATATTATTTCAGAATAACATCCATCTAATGGACACTGGAATTAATATATTATTTCAGAATAACATCCATCTAATGGACACTGGAATTAATATATTATTTCAGAATAACATCCATCTAATGGACACTGGAATTAATATATTATTTCAGAATAACATCCACTAGATGGATGTTATTCTGAAGAAGAAGTGGCTAAAGTGGTTACAGGACTGGGGTTCAGTTGAAATAACAACTGCACATATTGAGAGCAAGAAGCACATAAAGAGACTAGTGAAGAGGAAAAAGAAGGAAGTAATGCTGATCTAGGAAGAAAAATGAATGCAAACTACTCTGATAAATAGGAAGTTAATCTGGAAAGAGGTGCCGAAATGTAGAAGTGAAAGAGGAAAGAAATGTGATGGTGTGAAGGATGTAGGTGGTAGAATATTAACCCATGGGCATGAAGTAAGGACCAGATGGAAAGAATATTTTGACAGCTTGATGAATTGGAATAGAGAGAGCAGAAAGGCTGTAAACATGATTGGTTTGGGGGCTGTGCACAGAAGGAATGCAGTACCAGGAGACGTGACACTTGCACAGGTGAAGAGTGCTGTGAAGCGGCTGAAAAATGGGAAAGCAACTGGGGTTGATGAGGTGTATGCAGAGATGCTTAAGTGTAGTGGAGAGAGTGGAATGAAGTGCTTGTTGGAGATATGGAAGAAGGCATGGATGCGTGAAACTGTACCTGCAGAGTGGAAAAAGGCTGTGATTGTACTCCTGTACAAAATAAAGGTAAGCGAGGTGAGAGCAAGAATTATCGTGGCATAAGTTTCTTGAGAGTGGTAGGGAAGGTATATGGAAGCATGTGTAAGGGTTAATGGGCATCTAAGTGAACGGTTCACGGTCGTTGTGGGCGTGCGACAAGGCTGTGTGATGTCCCCATGGTTGTTTAATATATATATGGACGGGGTGATGAGAGAAGTAATAACACGAATAATGGAGAGAAGGATAGCGTTGGTAATGAATGGTGATGGATAGAACATCTCAAATTTGTTGTATGCTGATGATGCAGTACTGCTTGCAAGTACCGGACAAGAACTTGGAGGGCTAGTGCAGAGTTTTGCTGAGGTCTGTGAGCGCCGTGCCTTGAGAATAAATGTAGAAAAGAGTAAAGTGATGGTTACTGAGAGAGAAGGTGACTCCCAGTGCGATGTTACAGTGAATGGAGGGAGACTGGAATTGGTGAGAGAGTTCAAATACCTGGGTACAGTGACAGAAAAAGAGATGAAAATGTGCAAAAGAAGTTGAAAGTAGAGTGGCACAAGGAAGAAAAGTAGCTGGTGCTATGAAGGCCTTGAGAAGAAACAGAGGCTTGAGTGCTGCAGCTGCAAGGGGTTGCATGAAAATGAAAAGTCAAGATTAAGAACAGTGGAGATGAGACTGCTGAGGAATTTATGTGGAGTACAGAGGGTGGATAGGATACGAAATAATGTGGTTCGTGAAAGATGTGGAGTGAGGAAGTGGACACCAGAACCGAAGAGAGTGTACTGAAATGCTATGGTCACATGAAGACAATGGATAAGAACTGAGTGGTGAAAAAGGTATATCAGAGCTAATCTGAAGGCGACAGGAGGCGAGGTAGGCCAAGGAGGAGATGTGGTGGATGAATGTGTGAGGAAGAGAGGTTTGGAAGTCGGTGAGACTAGGGAACTGACAAGAGGTCGAGCTGGCTGGATGAATGTTGTGAGGAGAAGTGCATGATCAGGGATTTGGCACCCGTTTGTAACGTGGCAGCATCCGGATTGACTCAATCGGATACGTTTATGTGAAGCTACAGAACGTGGTGAATCGTTTTGGCGTAGCCGATAGAGCCAAGATTCCGGGGTCTTGAATGATAAGTGAATGGAAGCGTGGCCCATTGGATTAGGCAAATTTGGGCTGTCTGGACATTGCTACTCCTCACCCTGCCCTAGGGTGAGAAAGGAGGTCCGAATAATGATGATGAACATCCATCTAAATGGACACTGGAATTCATATATTATTTCCGAAGAGCATCCATGTAATGGACACTGGAATTAACATATTATTTCAAATAACATTCAATGGACGATGAAATTAATATATTATTTCAGAATAACATCCATCTAATGGACACTGGAATTAACATGTTACTTGCGATCTACCTATAACCATACGCCTTAATCCGACACGGGGTGGTCACAAACAAATCACCTCCATGTCGCACTGTCCCCTGCCACGTCCATCCCCCCCTCCACAACTTACACCCCCCTTTCTCATATATCTCTCCACCCCATCACTTCATCAGTGTCGTCCAACCTCTCCCACCCCTATCCACCTCACTCACATACACTCTCCTCCTTAATCAATCTCCATCCTCTCCACATGGCCAAACCACCTCAGTCTACTTCTCCTAATGCATTCTAACACATCCACACCATAATGCTTCTTCACTTACTCATTTATCAGTCTATCTTTCCATGAAACTTCACATGCTCCTCTCAAACATATAACTCACAAGTTGAGTTACTGGAAATGAATTTCCACTGCTCTCACTCTTGACCTGTGCCCTTCCAACGAGGTCCAAGCATCGCTTCCAAACGTTCACAATACCATCACGCAGTGACTTTGATTCCCATGCTCACTTCCTTATTTCTTATCACTACTTTCAATGAACCAGCAAACCTTTCTTTCCTGTTGTACCCTTTCCAGCAGTTCATGCTCCAAACTTCCATCCTTACTCATCACACTACCCTAATACGTAAATGCATTCACATTTTCCATTTCCTCACCATCCCGCTCCAGTGTGCACTAAGTGACTTCATTTCTCTGGAAGACCACAACTTTACTCTTCCCTACATTCACCTTTAGAGTTTAGATTCCGTTTCTTACAAACTCCCCCAGATTCACTCACCAAACCTTGAGGTTCTCCTTCGTCTTCATTTAACAATACAGTATCATCTGCAAACAACAGAACAGGGTTTCCAAACGCTGCCTTCTCTCATTACGACCGCTCCAACATCCACTACCCTACCTTGTATCTCTTTTATAACTCCATCCATATACAAACTGAACAACTATGGAGACATGACACATCAGTTTCAATCCAACATTCAGACAGAAAAATTCGCTCAGTTCGCTGTCCACACGCACTGCAGCCGTAGCACCCTCGTAACATACTTCCCACGGAATTTAACGCTTTCCATTTACGCCGTCATTTTTCAATATTTTCTACATTCCTCGTCTACCCACTTTGTCATATACTTTCTCCAAATCCAGGATGGATGCATCCAATTTCTTTCCCATCTCCAGAAACCTTTCCACTAAACAGCGTAGGATGAATATCTGATCTACACCTCTTCCCTTCCTGAAACCTTCCTGTTCTTCTTCAACTAATTCCTCTCTTTTTTTCCTTAATTCTGCCAACAAGTATCCTACCATACACTTTTCCTATTACACTATGAACACATGCCCCTATGATTACCACACATTTTCCCTTGTACAGGGAAATAATTGCTTGGCTTATGAAATTGAGTGCAACTTCTCTTCCATAATCATACATTTGAAATGCTTCTTATACTGAAGTTAGTAGTGTAATCAATGATGAGGGAGAGATTCTCGGGCTCCCATCTCTATCCGTAATGAGACCTGCATTAGGCTGGGTTTAATCATGCTCAGCTATGCTGGGATACGTCAACTTATACCATAATGGTTTAATTAATTAATAAATGCACTGTACAAGGTCTTACAAATATAACAAGAGAAGAACGCGTGGTGGATGAAGACATTATGATGTGCAATGGAAACTAAACTACCTATCTGTCTATTGCCAGACGCCTTAATCCCGTAAGGCGTGGCCACAAACAAATCGCCCTATCACCTCAGCTCACCCCCCCCCCCTCTCTCCACTCCATCCTTCCATCTCATCCTCGGCCTCCCCATCCCTTCCCCCCCTCCCTACACCTCACTCACATCCACTCTTCTCGTTAGTCTCTCGCTCTCAATCCTCTCCACATGGCCAAACCACCTCAATGTATTTCTCCTAACGCCTTCTGTCACACCCACATCCACACCACAACGTTCATTCACCTCCTCATTTGTCAGTCTGCCTTTCCATGTAACTCCACATGCTCCTCTCAAATAGCTGAAACTAGAAAAAATAAAACGAAGTGATTTTCTTGAATAAACTAGGAAAAATAAAGTATTTTCTTGAATGTTTCCACAGAATGTGAGGAAAACACAAAAAGGGTGGAGGAATAATAATGACTTTGTATAAAAAAGTACAAAACTGAAATAAAAAGAAACAGGAAGCAGTGATATTTATCTGTGAAATGCTTTTTTTTTTCCCCAAGTACCTGAGGCATATAAACCCTGTGGGTGGAAAAGATAAGGAAATATTTCAAAAATATGAGACGCCGCAGAAATACCACGGGGAAAAAAAAAAAAGGGGGAAAGATGAGGCACTGACAGCGACAGGAGACGTGTGTAGTCGTGTGGGTTTTCTTGGAACAGCTGCTGGATGAAGGTGGAAAATTAGATTTTGAATGGATGGATAAAAGAACCTAATTTTATTAAACAGTGATCAGAACTGTAGAGGGATCACAACATGGGAGAGAAATTATATAAAAAAAAGTGTGAGACTGCTTTGCTAACCATATAACATATGAGAGATTTCTAGAGGTGTCAATGGACAAAGAGAAACAAACCAAAGACATATGAGACCACAACTTACTACTGATGGGTTTAGGAGGAAACAAGGAAAAGGAGGTGGAAATGCCACAGGGGGAAACTGTTTACTTTATAAAGGATAAGCAGTCTCTGAATGATTATACTGTACTTGGGTAGTGTGATGGGTAAGGATGGAAGTTTAGAGGATGAAGTACTTGAAAGTGTACAACAGGGAAGAAAGGTTGCTGGTTCTTTGAAAGCAGTGATAAGAAGCAGAGAAGTGAGCATAGATGTAAAAAAAAAGTCACAGCATGACAGTATAAGGTACCAACTCTGAGATATGGAAGCAAAGCTTGGGCCTTGCTGGAAGGACACAAGTCAAGAGTGAGAGCAGCGGAAATGAGATATTTGAAAGAAGCATACATGTGGAGTTACAAGGAGAGAGACTGACAAATGAGGGAGTGAAAGTGGGTTGTGGGCGTGGATGAGATATAGTGTTCAGAGAAATACACTGAGGTGGTTTAGCCATGTGGAGAGAATGGAGAGCGAGAGACTAATGAGGAGTGTGTGAATGAGATGGATGGGGGAAGAGGGAAGGGGAGGCCGAGGATGAAATGGAGAGACATATGAGAGAGGGGTGTGTGAGCTGGCTGGAAGGCAGTGAAATGGCAGGAGACAGGACGACAAGGAGGCGATTTGTTTGCAGCCACCCCTTATGGATTAAGGCGTCTGGTTATAGACAGATAGACATTAGGTTACAGATCCTATATATTTCATCTATTCACTGCACAACCCTGGTATCTGGACTGTAGTAAAATATGAGAAAGAACTGTTTTAAAGATAATAACTTATTGCTGCCTTAAGCTTTTCAACATCAGAATCTCTTCATTTGTATTCTGGAAGCTACTGGTAATGTTTACCACTACTCCTTAATGCCTGTGTCTTGGTTGAGGTCACTGGTGTGAGTGTGTAGTATACTGATGGATCACACTGGCATCTGCCAAGAGAAATGTACAGAAAATTTATCAAAGATATTGGTGTCAAACAACAACAGTAACTCTATATTAACATTTTTGCCGAGGTACTTAACAAATTATTTAATTGTGTAATAATAACCATACAACATTTTCTAGACTTGCAAACTACAATATGTCCTGAGATATGAAGACAATCTTGGTTAAATATCCTGGTTCGTTTTGCATTATTTAGATTAAAAAAAAAAAAAATGCAGCTTGGTTTTACTGAAGGTGGCTTTCAATCTGATCCTTGAGCTGCAACACAAATTATATTTTTTAATAGGCTACAGTTCAATTCTCAATCCACTCACTTGCTGTACTGCCGCCTACTGCTTCCTTCACCTTCATCAATCTTTATCTGTGATTGCCGTCCACTCATCTTATTTCTCCCATCTTTCCTTTTACTTTTCATTAGTCTTCTTTTCTTTCCAGGTGGCTTTACATTGAGTTGCAAGCCTAATTGTTTCCTGTAAGCCAGGAAACTGCAACGCTGGGTGGTAACCATATAACCTACCCACACGTGTTCCCTTCCTGTCACCAAGTGGGTTGGCGGATGGCTAGTGCCCCTCCCCGTGAAACAACTCAAAAGACAAACGGTCACCCTTTATGGGAGTATGGCGTCTGGCTACAGATAGATAGACTGATAGACAGAGAGATACACAGACGATACTGAACCAACAGGACCATTTTGTTGTGTGCTTGACATTGTTTTTTTTTACCTACACCACAGTACAGTGTTAAGCCCCGTCCACACTAGGGTCGTGCCACGTGCTCTGTTCCGCGTCATGCTGCTGATGCCGATGACGTCCATAGTAGTACTACAATGGGCAGAACACACCAGTTACCGTTGACCTGCAAGAGGGTGATGACAGATACCAACACTGCAGCAGTTCAAGAGACTGTGATGTGGAGCATTGTGGTACTATGTTGTGACAAAATGAAAAAGAATAGGAATAAGAAGATGTGGTGCAAGCAATGGCTGTCTCGTCATTGTTTTAAACTTGCACTTCTTAAGTTGTCCTTGTATTGTTTGTTTTTCATCTGCCACATACATGGATGCATCTTCAGCAGTTCTATAAAATGTAGGGCGTTGCCCCTTGACCATTCAATACCAGCACTTTCTCCTGAAACTGCGTCGTACTGCAGATCAAAAAGAGCGGTAACGGAAGCCAGACAGCTACTGTGAGGGCATTGTAGCGCGCTGTCACCATGAAATGTCCCTCGTCCAGATTTGCCCGAAGTATGCAGCACAGACCCTCCGCGGCACGAAAACCCGAGTTGGGCAACATGACGTGCAACAGAGCATGACCCCTAGTGAGGACGGGGCTTTAGTCTATACAGCAGATCCACTATGGCTGCTGGTGCTGTGTTGGAGTAACTCACATTTTGGTGTTGTGTACAGTATATGGTACACGAGTGTACCGGTTCCCCACCTAACCTAACTAACCAAGTTCACCACCACAGAACACAGTTCATCTGATCCAATATGGTTGCTGGTGTGGTGCTTGGGTAATTAAGTGTTGGCGTTGCACACATGGTAATTATTGTACACATGATTGTCAATCTTCTTGCTTTCCACATGCCCTGTCTTTTACCACCTAGTTTTATCATCATCACTTACCAACTGTTGCTGCTTGTGTGCTGTTGGCCCAATTCAGGTAGTGCTGATGTGACCACAAAGTTATATTTGGTTTGGCACATTCACAAAACATAAACATTATTGAATAACAAATATTATCACAAACTATGGCTGTCCCTTAAGGGTACAGTAGTATGACAGGGTGTCCCTAGGGTTATATCAAAACTTTTGAGAAATGACAAGATGAGGGAATCTCTAAGCAAAAGATGTTATATGAACATGTGCAATCCAAATCTCAACCGTTAAGGAGTTACAATTACTGATGACCTGCAATGGGCGAAAATGCATTCTCCTTCATAATTCGCCCATAAGGTCATCAGTAACTGTAGTCTCCGTAACGGTTGGGATTTGGACACATGTTTGCATATAACATTTTTTCCTTAGAATTCCCCTCCTCTATCATTTCCCAAAGTTTTTGACTAGCAACTCGGGACACCCTGTATATATATATATAAAAAAGATTAATACTTTTGCTACATGCCAAGGCCATACAGCCCCTTCCATATTTCCTATTGAAACCAGTCTTTCTACAGGCTACTTGTTGTGCTTCCTAATGTACCATAAACACAGGGATTGTTTTCTTTTTTTTATGACATCTGTGAAATACATATAGACTTGTTTATATAAACATCATACATTCCCTCAATCCCACGAAAGTACCAGCAACAGCAAGCTCTATAAGCTGCCAAACTCTCCAAATGCATGTCTTACTTTTGGCATAATTTGAACTTCCCAAATGATATGTTAGTAGTTTGGAAAATTTCAGTTAAGTTAGGCTTGGTTACTATTAGGAACGGGATTGGTTAGATTAGGATAGGATTAGATTGGCTGTTGGAATAAGTTAGCTTATAATACATTAGATTAGGTTTATTAAGACTCAACTCTCTTTGGTATTTGGACTGACAGGTATCTGAGGGGTGTCTAGATAAGGTTAAGTGGTGGAATCCTAGGTGCTTAAAATCAGAGGGGTGAGAGGGTGAAGCCCCCAGTTAGATACTCTAGCTAAGGATGGGTTAGGTTAGGCTGGATCATTAGGCATCCTATAAACTTGAATGTCTGATGCACTAACGCGTCCCGTCGGCAAGACAGTCAGTAATCAACGCATCGTCAGTAAACAGGCTGCCACAGGCAAACTGGTCTATGGCTTCCTTAAATAACACAAAAGTGTATTTTTATTTACTCTACGCATTTTGCAGTCTAAAATAACAATATAACTATCTATGTTGCCTATGGTAATTACTTTCCCGAAGTTCATGAAACTCTAAGAAGAGAGTTGCAATCGCCACACCCATTTCACAGAATCAAAAAATATAATAATAATAATAATGAAAGAAAACAAAATGAGTGTCCATTAAAAGAAATAGTACAGAGGAAAGTAGTAACACATGAGGAATTGTAGGTAAATAAAGAGAGCAAATTGTATTTTTCCCCCTTTAGAGCAGGGGGGCTCAGTGGTAGAGCGTCGGACTCTTGACCGGGGGTCGTGTGGATAGAGCAACGCCCGGTAGCTGCCATGCCGGGAGGTAGCCCTCCTGTCACCTAGCAAGGCTGGAGGCAATGATCTAATAAGGTATAGCTCGGGGGAACATTTCCCTTTTCCCGTTTGGAGCAGAGGGGCCTGAGGCTGGGCTGGTGTAGTGCAGAACACTTAAGGACAGGAGGCTGACCTACGCCCCTGGTAATGTCTACAAGACAGAAATACTTGTGGGACTCCAACCACAGTGCACAGCCACAGGCCACTGTGTACATTCTGGACCCAACAGCTCTACTACCACACCAACATTAAAAAGGCAACAAAAGGTGGTAATGTTATCAGCAATAACTCAGCACACAAAGTATACTCCCTCTGGCTACCTCTGGGACTTTGAACCACAGCACATTTTGACCTGATGGGCCTTACCTCCACGCCACCATTAAAAAAAAGTAACAAAGTGGGTAAAAAAGTGAGTTACATAAAATATCAAAGAAAGTAAATGTCCTCTCCCAATAAGACACAGTAAACTGAGAGTAATAAATAACATCAGAGAGTAATGTCTTCCCATAGAGATAATTCTCAGCACTAAGCAAAAAAGACAAAACAAAATGTAGATTCCATTAGCAAAAACAAAACTACTTATAAGATGAATCAAATCA